>NW_010162482.1:0-25939 GCF_000695765.1 Mesitornis unicolor | reverse complement strand
TCTGTGATTCTGTGATTCTGTGATTTCCTGTTATGGGAAAAAAGAGAGACTCAAAAATGTTAAGAGGCCTGGCACATCATCATGCCTAGAATCTGCAGCAGAGCTAAGACTAATGCTTAGTTACCATCACTCCCAGTGTGATGTCATGTTTGCTTATGCTACAGCAGCATATTGCCTTGTATTTTTCTAATGTAGACATAGATTAATTATTTGCTGTCAGCCTGTGTAGCTGCTATGTACACCTTTCTGTTAGAATGCTTATTCCACAGGTACTTGTAACATCCCTTGCCACAAATACCTTCTGCATGCTGCTTACCTGCTCTTGTCAAGTCTCTGCTCAGGAGACTGATGAGACTCAGCCTGCTGTTGATTCCTGCGCTGGTTTAGATGTATCCCACTGACTTTCTGCTCCACTAACATTATTTCCTGTGGCCATATAGCCTCCTTCTGCTCTATCTGACAATTTTTATTTTCAGAATTACTTTAATGACCATGAAGACATAGCCAGTGTTTTACTGTGATCCAGGTATTTGCTCTGCTCTGTTATTGTTGGGTTTTAATTTCGTTCACTGATTTCTTGAGAAAAACAATCAAGTTTGACTCCTATGGGTTTTTTTTCTATAAACTTACAGAGCTTATTAGTGATAGATCTGATAACCTCGACATGGTTGGGATTTTACTTTTGCTTTTCTGTTTGGGTTTTTGTTTTGTTTTTTTATTTTCTTTAAACTCATTCTGTCGTGTAGAAAATTAGACTTAAAAAGCAATAATTACTAGGCTCAAATGCTGGAAGATTGGTACTATGTCTAAATCTCTGGAACTTCTCCATAATGTTTTAAAATACTTATCAGTAGTTCTGTGTATTTATTAGCTAATTCAACTGAAATCTCCGAATGCAGATAATTTGAACAGCTGATATAGCTTTAATAAAAATTTAGAATTTTTCCTTATGTTTGCTTTAGTTTGTTTTTATTCCAAGTCCATAGTCGATTTAATTGCAAAAGTTAGACTTAAGGCTTCATTAATGGACATGTCTTTCCTTCCTTCTCCCTCTCCCTTTCACTCCACATATGTGCATATGTATATTTTTGAATACACTCCTGAATATATATATTTACACATGCAGATGGATATATCTAATAGCTATTTTGAAGAATTAAGGGCTGAAATTCTATTACAGCTGCAGGGCTATCTGAGGCTTGTTTACAGCCTTGCTTCTTAGACAGCTGTGTACAGATAGCTAAGTAAAGCACTTACAAAAATCGAAGGAGACATGTCAGGCAAAGGGACCATTCTGTTACACTTGGAGTTTTCTCCTCCACTTTGTAGCTAACTGCACTTGTCTCAGAGGGTACTCTTGAATTTGTGGGCTTAAACTTATTTACTGTAAAAAGGCAAGCAAAAGCAGAATGTTACCTGTAACAGTCCTTTGGAAAATACAGAGCTAATTAAATATGAGTAAAGAAAATCCATCAGAAGTTCTGTGAAACAGAGGATTCCTGTGCCAGGGGCTTTGAAGGATACTTTATTATTACTTTTGTTTATATTTTCTAGGTTCCTACTCAGGAGTCTTGTATCTGAGCTCCATTCTGAAAGGGCTCAAAAGTATATCTCATCTAAAACTGCTGAATTTTGCCTTGCTAAGTCTTTGCAACCACACAATCAACCAGCTTGTGTGACTTCCAGGTGACATTGAAAAACCCTTTCTGGCATAAACATTCCTGGACATATTTCAGACAAAATCTGGCATAGGAATGTGGCCAGAATATGGACTCAGTTCGACTGAAAAACAGCCAGAACTTGGCCCAAGATTGCTGAAAGCTTTGCAAATTATTTCTTGTTTGTTAGGAAAATGTTGCCCAGCTGTAGTCATTACAGTTGCATTGTAACAATTATTATACGAAGTGAATGAGTGTCCCAGGGGCATGGAAAGATGGAGGGTACCTTTTAATCTTGTATAAAACAGTAGGATGGAAATCCAAATTCCAATTACTAGAGTTCTAATTAAGGGAACTTACTATTTTCTCAACCAGAATAGAGTGCCACA
This sequence comes from Mesitornis unicolor, assembly GCF_000695765.1. NCBI lineage: Eukaryota > Metazoa > Chordata > Aves > Mesitornithiformes > Mesitornithidae > Mesitornis > Mesitornis unicolor. Next base: position 23,892 of record NW_010162482.1, on the reverse strand, counting down.
AAGAAAACCTTCTTGCTGGTTCAACAGCTGGTTTCCTGAGCCATTTTCTCCAGATGGATTGCATTTGTATCCAGTGCAACAATACCATGTCATGTGGCAAGTATTTCTTAGAGGGTAAGGAGCCCTATGAAAAGGTGGTTCTTTTTAGAGGAAATAATACTTTTGTTTGGGAATTGTAGCCCAAATCACCGCATTTTGCTTTTTACATCCTCCACTGTAAAATGTTATCAAATTTTCGTCATGCTTCACTTCTAAATGGGATGAAGAGATTTTTGTGTGTGTTTGTGTGCCTCTGATTCCAATGTTGATGGGGTTTTTCATCAGATATGAAAAAAAAATCCCCGAATAATTTGTGAAATCTTACTTTTCAATAGTATTTCCCATGGTATGTTAAAGTGGAATCATAAGAATGTTGGTTTTAAGGAACGTCTAGTCCAGCTGTCTGCTTGGAGCAGGACTATTGTCAACATCAACACCTGTGGATCAGGCCAGCCAAGATGCCAAGATGTGAAAACCTCTATGGACAGAGGGTCTACAGTGATGCTATTGCCTGTTATTGTGTTGAACTGCCCTCCTAGTGATGTGTTTTATCTCAGTGTCCAGTCTGAATCCCTCATGCCAGGCTGTTGATTCTTGTCACATCTCATGCTACTGTGAAGGACAGTTTGTCTCCATCACATCTGTAGTTTTTCTTCATGTACCTGAAAGCAGAGCTTAGGTTGTCCTTTAACCACCTTTTCATGCAATTAAGTAGTCTGAGCTCCCTGAACCTTGCCCTGTAGGTACTGTGCCCTAGGCTTCCAAATATCCTGGTAATACTCTGCTGAAACCTCTCCAGTTTTTTAACAGAACGTTAAGAATAGGACACAAGAGGATTATTCTTATTCTGTTTTTGATAAAACTTTCCTGCACTGCACTTTGTTTTTTTCTTTGATTTGGTATATGGACTTTTCTTTGGGCCAGTGAAGAAAAATGGGAAATATGAGAAAAATGTTAAAAGACATGTGGGAATTCTCTCTAAAATCCAAGCTGGTTGAATTTTGAATACTCAAAAAACCCCACAAAAACTCGCCAATGAACCAAAGAACAACACCCTAAACTTTCACTCTTACTTCCCATTTGTCTTGCAGGTAAAATTCCTATAGTGATCTAATAATGTATCTATGACACACTATGTGACTATGTTTTTAGAGTGGATTTTTTGTTTTTCTGTTTTAAGAGGAATCCAAATAAGTACAACATTAAATTCAGCATACTGAGGCTGAGTGTAAGGAAAAGCTTCCTAAATCTTGAAATAAGATTATTTAGGCTGCTCATTTTTTTGGGGTCATCTAAAGTTAGACTACACAAAGATGTGACTTAACTTTTCTATTTCTGCACAGAGCAATGGTGAATGACTTAAAAGATTGCTTCCAGCATGAACTACTTAAGGGAATATATGATACATATCAACAGATACATACCAAGATGTTTTTTCTGCTATTGCTTATCATCTTACAAAGGTGATGCTTCTTTCACCCATACCCGTACATGAAGAAATCTGTATTTTCATGTTAGCAGCCATGAAAAAGCGCTAAGGTGGATATTCCTTCAACTCATACTCTGAGAGAAGCATGTGTCAGGATATTCTTTGGTGACCCTATAATGAAAGGGTCATGTGTTAACGACTTTTCCTGTTCGTAGCCATACAACTATAATTTCCCTCTAGAGTTGACTCTGCTCCAAGGAAGAGAAAGAAAATATACACAATTTCTCCTGAACTTTTCATGTTAGAGAGGAATCAGGCAGCCAAAGGGGATAACGTAGAACTTCTTGGCCTGGATTTTCAAGCGCTATTTGTTGATGAGGCCGACAGAGCTATGTACTTGTGCCAGCTGCTTTTCTGTTTGTGTGGTCTCTCATTAAAGGTAGCAGAGTGAAGTCCCTGTCAGAATCTTTCTGTTTAGATGATGGGATGGTGGGTGCCGAGTCAAAACCAAAGTCAGAGAAAACAAAATAATCAAAAAATTATTGCTGCAGAAGAAAGGAAGCAATGGCAACATCAAAACCAAGAGTGATGATAGAGGTCCTACCACCACTATTAAGGTTAATTCAAAGAAGAAAAAGAGAGTCCATTAGTTTGCTTTGAAGCTAACGGGGCCCAAAACTTCCCCTTTGTATTTAAACAGAAGTCATTGCAAAAAGATCCAAAGAAATAATAGAAAAATTCCAAGCTAAAAGTTCTGAACTTCTAGGAATTTCTGACGTTTTATCTTTTGCTTTCATTCTAAATTAAAGTGAAAACAAGTATCTTCTAAGTTTCATTAAAAAAAGTGGGAAAAATATTTTTTAAATTCCAAAATATCTCAATGGATTGATTTGTAATTTGAATATTTCAATCATATTCAAGTTTTTTCATGGTTTGTGATCTAATGCTGTTTTATATATTAATGTGGCTGACTTAATGTAGCTGACTTTTGGACGGGTCTACATGGTTGTTGAAATAACTGTATTATTTTCCAAATCATAACGGGCAACTGCTATTACTAAAGACTGAAATATCTTATTTCCTTTGATGAATCAGTGTCCTAATATATGTGATTTTTAATCAAAACATTCAACATTTTCATACAAATGATTTAATTATGCCACAAGTAGAAGAATCTCTAATCTAGATCATCAAGAATTTCACTACAAGAAACAGGAAAGAAGTTGATTATCAAATAGTTTTTCAGTCACTACTGACTAGCAGATGCCCTTAAAGATTTTTACTGAGCTGAACTCAAATACTTCAAACGTTTTATGTTGTATTGTAGTATGCCAGCAATGACAGATGACATTATTTTGTGAGGCCAATAAATTAAGGTAAAAAAACAAAAATAAAATAATTGAACATATAGGTAGAAGTCTGTTATAGTTATTCAGGGAATCGGGGTGGTTTCTTTTCTCAAAAAAACAACAACAAAAACCTAAAATTGAGTATATAAATTACTCTTTCTGAACATTTTCTCTATATCTAGTGTGTTATTTCTTCCAATTTTTAATCAATATTTTTATGCATTTCTGAATGATTTGATCTGGGAAATAAGATTGGACATTTATGATTTGTATATTCACATTTTTCCTCGACTTGTCAAGAGCTTTGTGCTACTCAAATGCTTTAAAAAGTTGCCTCTCCCTACGTGTTCTTTATGAAGGGGTTGTTTGCTTGTACATGAAGAAAGCACCTGCAAGTGTAAGCACTTTAGCTAAGCACTGTACTTAAAGTGATTGTCCAATATGGCAAATTGATCTTACATTTCACCTCAAACTACCTTAGAATAAAATAAAAGTACAGGTTTTCTTCAGATCACGTGCAGGGCTCCCTTTTCTTCAGAGCATAGAGGAGGACAAAAATGAGAGAAGGCCAAATAGAGAGAAAAAATTATCTCTTCTCCTCAGGAAATGCAGATGATGTCTCTGCTTTTCAATTGGTGGATTCATGGTGAAGGTCAATGGAAAAGCACCACATGCTGCAAAGTCATGAAGTAACCTTTATGTATGTCAGTGTAGAACTATGTATCAGAGGACAATCTTCTCATATTCAACTTGCAGGATTTAGATGTTCAATAGTGGTGACAAGAAGGTTTCCCTTGTGCCTTGTGCACCCCAGCTGTGCTCCTGATCTCTGACTGCAGCGAGGTCCCTATCAAATCACAGCACAGCTCAGCAGCTTGGTACCAAACTGGAAACTTGGGTTTACATGGCTTTCTTTTGAAGGGGAGTCATCCAGGAGCACTTCATTTCCAACAGGAAAATGGGCAGAGATCAGCCTTGATCAACCAGAAGAGGTTGCAGGGGATCCTTGAGAAACTGGAGATGCATCCCTATGTGAATGCATCTGCTTTACATTTCTCTTCAGTATGTATCATTTGCTTCACAATTTCTGATTTCCTTGTCAAGTATTTAAAACAATATCCATACAATGTCATGGAAAAGGCATGAAATAAGATGTGTCTGCTCAATAGTTTTGAATAGGGTTTGAGTGAAAACCACACAAAGGGGGAAAAGGTCTTCCTTTAGCTCTATTGCTAGTTTTGTCTGGAAGCAGTAGCAGCTATATGTGCATTTATGTATTGTTCTAAATACAGGGAAGGCAAATTGAACTAATTTGTTAATTAAGCAAATTCTTAATATCTATTAGAAAGTAGAGCCCAGAGATTTCTTCAAGTATCAGTCTCCTTGTGCAAAGTAAAAGGCAACAATACATACAAACGAAGCTGACTCTGCTAAGATTGAAGCTGTTGCATGTACAATCTTCAGATTTCTTTGCCTCTTTTTACTGCTGTGTCACTGAACTTATGCCTAAGGGACATTTAAAGTGAAAGTGAAACTGATTCCCACCAGAAACAAGAAAAGATACTCAAAGAGATATTATGAGTGTAGACCTTGCATCCACAAAATGACATTGTTAGGGAAATCATGGCAAATTTTAAACAGAAATTCTTAGAGAACGATTGAGAGATATGGTAATTATATTTCAATGACATGTTATGAGCACAGAAAAAAACAAACCAACATTTTGCATATATGTAACAGTTTCAGTGCCTGCGACTAGATGAGAATATTCTGATCTTTTGAAAACAACCTGCCTGCAAGTGCTATGATGCAAATATTATTGTTACTGAGATTATGAAGAGGTCTTTCTCTATTCTGTGGTATTTCACCAGATGAAAGATTTTATTCCCAAAGAATGACAAGTGTGGACCAATTTATTTTTGATATTGATAAAATATCTATTGTTCTTCAGAACCCCAGGCAGGCTTTCTGGTGAAAGGTGAGTCCTCTCAGAGGAAAAATGGTGGAAGAAAAATGTATTTAATCTCAACAATTTTTTTTCACTGTTTTTTTTTGTTCTTTTTAATTTGTCCATTCGTTCTTACATTTTTGCAGGAATAGAAACAAAGCTTCTGAATGTTATAGCAAAATATAATTATTTGAGAACAGTTGATAAAACAACTCTTTTTAAAAGAATGTATTTATTTTTATATCTCTGAAAATGCCAGAACATCTTGTGATAGAAGTTAGAATTCTTCCCTTTACTAATTTTTAGAAGATAATACTGTACAACTGGCTCTAAGTGGTCCTCCTTGAGGAAGGAGGTTGGACCAGATGACCTCAAGAAGTCCCTTCCAAAAGCAACCATTCTGTGATTCTGTGAATAAATCTCCATGAAGTGCTTTATTATCTAGGAAAAAGAATTTCAGCGAAAATTAATAATAATAATAATAAAAATGTAACATTTCCTAACTAGTCCAACTTCAGAGTGAGGCTGTAGCACTAACAATGTCTTAAAGCAAACTTGCCCTGAAAGTCTCATACTGATTTATTCCAGCTCTAACAAAAGTCTTTTGCAGCAACTCATGATTTCTCAGTATTTTTAGAAGAAATTTATAATCTATGAAGCATTCATTTCTGGAAGTACCTTGTCATTCCATCCCCCTCCCATCCTTTTCCCTCCTTCTCCTCCAATCCTTTCTTCACAGCAAAGAGCAGCTACCATTAGCAATAATTTCTTGTAGGCATCAATTAAAATCAGGATAATGTGAATTGTGCTTTGCATGTTTGCATGGTAGTTGCTATAACTGACAGTTAGGTTGCAGAAATGGCACTTCAGTATTAAAACTAAAATAAGCAACACCTGTAAGTTCAGTTTGTTTGGTTTTGCCTGGGATTTTTGGTTTGGATGTTTTGTATGGCCATTTAAAGGAAAGTGATCCCTTTTAGCAATAGTCAATTCCCTTCTTTCTTCCCTTCCAGAATTAGCAAATCAGGGAGACAAATTATACATCATCTTCCATTTCTGTTGAGCTCCAGTCTGACTCCAGAACTACTTTTGGGGAAAATCTAAAAATAAATACTAATATAAATATAAGAATATTAAAATACTAATCTAAAATGAAATAGGGGTTTTTTTCCTATTTCCAGTAAAATTATAATGATATAAAAATAAAAGTTAGGATTTTAGCTTATCATGCTTTGGGGAGTGAGAGACTTCTTTGTTTTGTTTTGATTTCTTTTTCTGGGTCAGGTAAGATATAAAGACTCACGGAAGTCAAATTATGCAACTAGTCCCTTGCCCTGAGGTTCCAGGAACATTTGAATAGTTAAACCAATTTTAAAATTTGCAAGCTGGAGCATAGGAGGTTCCATGTGAACATGAGGAAAAATTTTGTTGCTGTGAGGGTGACAGAGCACTGGACCAGGCTGCCCAGAGAGGTTGTGAAGTCTCCTTCTCTAGAGACATTCAAAACCCACCTGGATGTGTTCCTGTGTGACCTAGTCTAGGTGATCCTGCTCCGGCAGGAGGTTTGGACTGGATGATCTTTTCAGGTCCCTTCCAACTCCTAATATTTTGTGATTCTGTGAATTTTGGAGCACATCCATTTGGGGTGTCCAGATCCCAAGGTGTTTGTGATGGCCACTCAGTGAAGAAAAGAGTTCCAGTAAATGTGTTTTAAAAAAAACAAAGTTGGAGAAAATAGAAATCAATCATTTCTCTTAAAAGTCCTGGATGAATTGAAGACCCATCTTGTTGAAAATGCTGAGCAGCGGTTTTGCACTTTTTAGAAACAACTTTCTAAGGTGCACTTTCACTTCAATTGTAGCTGTCAGCTCAATTGTGCATCTGAAAAAGAAATTGTCATCCTGCTTTCGTCTGTGCCCAGATAACTGTTGGATGCAAGAATCAAAAAATAAGAGCACATAATTTAATTTAATTTGTTAACATCATGTATTTCACCTCTTAAATAACTTGTGTCTCTCCTGATAATAATCAAGTCATACGTTTCAAGGCATCAGTTGAATTGAATTAGATACCAAATACTGTAAAGCATGTTAAAGAAAGAAATTTTGGAATCAAGTGCATTTGTACAGAATTAGCTCCTTAACAAAGCCATAGTTAGATAAAGGAGAACCAAACAATTCATAGTAATTATAATTACTATTTCCCTCTAAAATAATGAGATTACTGCTAAAATCTTTCAGAAATGGTGAGAAGGAGTACATAAATTTAATCCAGATTCCTATCATATCTGTCAGTTTTAACGAACATTTAATGTATTGCAATCCTTTGAAAAAAAAGATGTTTTAATAAAATACGGGGAGGAGTTGAAAAGCATGAAGAGTACTCAAATAAATTGTAATTGACTGTGGATTTATTTTTTTTCCTGATGCTTCTACAGTTTTCAAGAAATTATTGGTAAATAATGCTATCAAACGCTATAGTACCTGAAGTCTATTTTAAAAAGCTAGAAGTAAGCATCTTTCCTCCCTCCCTTTTAATATAATAATTTGGTCCTGATTCTCTTTTCCTTCACATAATCTCTTTTTCATATTCCTATTCTGAATCCTTGCAAAACAAGTCATGTTGGTGTACTAGTGTTTTGCATTACTGATGCTAATTTCTTTCATCTATCAATAATGTTTGACAAAGTCAAATACCAAATCATTTTTTTGTCAGAAATTCAGACCTGCACAATATAGCTAAAACAAAAACTATTTTCATTTCTAAATGTCACCACGGGACAGGATAGTAGATATATCATCACCTTAGTCATCTATTGAGACATGGCAGCTTACTGCCTTCTGCAGAATTTGTGCCTCTTTTTCAATTTGTTCCCATAGTGTGTGGTAGGAAATGAAATGGAGAGAAATAGGATGAACTGGAAATAATAAATGACTGAAAAGCATCCATAAAAAGGTTTTTTTGAGGGAGATATTTTGATCTAGAAGAGTTGATCAAAATCAAACAGATATGTATTATAATTTTTAAAATAGGATTTCAGTAAGAAGAATACTTGTATTAAAAAATCTTCATGAAGTATATCCAATGGAAAGTTGTCATTAAGTTTTATATTCTGTATGTTCTGATTGACAGTGGTATATAAGGGTTTAGTGTGTCCTTCTGACACTGGAGTCCCGCTTTCCAGCACTACCATGGGCTCATGGTTTTCCCAGTGTCTACTAAGTTCACTCGCTGATCACATCCTTATTTCACCAAGTTTAGTAGCTGAAGCTATTAGGGTCAACAACAGTGACTCTTGTTCACCAGTGGCTTCTTTATTCTGTGATTCTGTGATTCTGTGATTCTGTGATTCACCAAGTTTAGTAGCTGAAGCTATTACGGTCAACAACAGTGACTCTTGTTCACCAGTGGCTTCTTTTACTTATATCCACATTGCACTTTCACAGGGTTAAAATTCAACCCAACTGCTATCCTACATATCTTTACCTTAATTTGTGATGGGCTTTTGTAAGCCTCACACTTGACCTGAGTCATTTGAACCACTTACTTAACAGCCTTCCAAAGTGCTGTATCGAAATCTATCATCCCTTAGATCAACAGCATTCAAAATCAGTGAGCTGTATTTTTGAATATTTTTGCTTAGGTGATAAGGGTCAGGATTGTGGTCCTGGCCCATTCCAGGAGGAACAGCAGTCCTGGAGGGAACAGCCTTGGGCTATCTGGACTGAAACACCTGTATAGTCCAGAAAACAAACAGGAACAGCACAACTTCTTGAATAGCAGTTTAGGAAAATAAGCCAGACACTGGCTTTGACAGCAATGTTTACACACCTTTTTGGAGTACCAAATACCCTAGACAGCAGCTATTATTCTTCTGAGTCTGTCTGCTTGACTCTCTTACCATTTAATGAAGAATTGATGTACAGAGAAGTCTACGTCAAGTAGCATCAAAACAGGAGTAAATGATACTATTAGGCAGAAACTGTATCCATAATGGTAACAATCAACACCATCACTAAATGAATCTTTCCCAAATATCCAATAACCAAAATGGTATTTATGTAATTACATATTGCCTGTGAGAAGGGATTTATAAGTATTTGAATTTCAAATGTTGCCGCTCAGTCACAACCCTGGATGGAAAATAATGGTTATTAATTTAAGTTACGTTGAGTATGTGGATGCTGGAGAAGTCACCAGACGTGCCCATGTGCCCTAAGCAATGTTGACACCTCCTTCCCTCCCTCAAACAAGAACACTCGATGTCAGGAGACTAAAAGTTCATGGCTTTATCAGAAACCTCTTCTTGCTTTGAGTCATGTGTCCTACCTGGAATCACTGGCTCACACTCTCCAGCTGGGCTCTTCATGAAAAAAATATTAAAATAATCACTTGCACAGCAGTGACCCAAATGCCATATGCGTTGTCACAGTCTGCTGCATGTTACAGAACATTTGCTAGCCCAGCAGGAGCCATGCCATCAAAATTGGTGAACAGGGCACTTTGGGCCAACTTTGTCCAGTTCAATACTGTTCCTGCTCCCATGAGGGAAGTGCAGGCTATGATGTACTTATTCCTGCCTCATAAGGAGCCAATGTAAACTGTGAACATAAGTCACAAGGACTGGGATCACGTTGTTTTTTCTCTCATTGAACACTCTAAAAGAAACCTCTTGCCCTTCCTCCGCACCTTCACAGTTGTCCCATATGGGTTTAAGGATGGCAGACTGGACTGTATGTACAGATAAAGCAAAATCTTATTATAAATTATAATTGAGCTAAAAGGCATAAATTGCAGTATATACTACACAATTTAAGTGCTATAGAAACTACTTATTAATTGGCATTTAGTACATCAAGAACAATAACTAAAGTTATATTTTAAAGCTAGCTTAATTATGAAATAGGGATTGATGTTACTTACCCTACCCAGTGATTGTGGGTAGATCCCTTTATTTCAGCCTCAAAGGAGTAACCATTCAAGGGGCATCCCCATTCAAAGGGATAATAATGAAACACACCCCATGGGGTAAGAATGTGTAAGAATTCCGCCTGATCAAGAATGGGACAGGGCTTTTATAGAATGTAGTGACTGACTTCCAGTCATTTGTTGCTAAGCCAAGCCTCCTTGCTCAGCAATCCTTCTAGCTTAGCAAAATATTTTTGCCTCATAAGAACACTGTCTCATTTTTATCAGTCTTCTATTTTTCTCTCTGTCTGTGTCTGGCTGGTCCAGAGTGTTTTCCAACACCAAGACACAGAATGACCATCTAGCAAATTTGGTAATTTTCTTTCACCAGAGTGGGGCAAGTGTCTTCTCTTTTCCCCAACTGAGCATCCTGCTACAACAGTTTATGGGCTAATTAGAAACTCTGTGTGTGACTGCAGAATTTTTTATATCAGGCTCACTCAGCAATCTACAAAGCTCAAATAAATTTTTCTGAAGAACAAGGATTCTCTAGTGATGGTCCCCCCTTTCCCTGCACTTGCTACCCACCAGGCTGTTTACTCTTTCTTTATGTACTCCCTTTACTCTTGCTTCTGTTTACTGATATAATTACCTTGTTCTTGACCTCTGTGTATCTTCATGGCAGCACCCCAAAAGAAATTTGCAAGTTTGCATTTGATGAAATTTATCTTATTTGTGTTTGGAGATATTAAAGACATTCAGTCTACCTCTTGTTCTGTGCCAGTCTCTGAAGGATCCTCATTCTTCCTCATTCCTCTCTTCTGCAGCAAGGTTAGCCCTCACATCAGCACCAGAAGATGATTTTTATGAGTACTAGCAAAACTCCTAGCACTACTCAAGGTCTAGTGTCTAGGTATATCCACTGGAGCTGTCTCTCACGGCATTTTTCCTGTTCTGCCTGGTCCAGAGCTGCTGGCTGCCACTGGTGTTTTTCTGTTTCTTGAGTCATCTCATTACTACTACTACTTTTTCTAAAGTCTTTTGTGGCTTTTAGTTGATCTCAGAAACACTGTCCACAAACCACGCAAACTGAGGAATCAGGAATATGGGTCTATCTGTGGGAACACATTGGTGCTTAATGGCTCACCCTTAGCATCCCTTAGCATGTGGGGAGAGTGAAAAGGGTCAACACTGCATCTGGATACAGTGCATGGGAGGATACTGAGCTAACTGTATCTGTCTGGCTGCTAGCTATTCATCTCAAGCTGTCACCAATACCCAGCCTAGGTCCCTGTTTCCCTGTCAAGAAGACAGAGTTGTCTTGATCCCAACTTAGCACAAGACATGAGCAACCATCAACGATGTGGGTGACCACAAGGAGCCTGGGTTAGAATGCATGCTCAGCCTTGAGCACAATGATGGTGATGACAGTCTTTGGGATATAATTTAGACCTGTCATAAACCCGAACAGCCTTTAATGGGAATAGTGCCTGGGCCACCTGTGATGGATTAGCTGCCTTCCTGGCTAGCTCTTACAGGCCAGATCTCTGCTGATGGATCAGAGCCATCAGGGATGTTCCCAGTGCAACATTGCTTATGATGGGGATTGGCTTAGATGAGTGATGAGAAGAGCAAAGAAAGATGTACATCTGGACTGCAAGGATGTGTTGAGGTTTGAACAGCCAAAATGACACATTGGAGAAGGGGTCTGAGAACCGGTGGCTATAGCACAGAGATGTTGGTGAGCTGGAGAAATGAGCCAGCACACCTCCGGCTGTGACAGGTGTTTGGGTGCCTTGTGCTGGCCTGAAAACCTGCAGCTGCCAGGTGCAGATGTATTCCTCCTGGTGCTGCGCTTCCTTCGGTCTGCTGGTTTGGGCTGCAGGTCTTCCGCTTATGGAATTCTTTCTTCCCTTTCTCCTAGCCACAGGGGAGCTTATCAGATAAAGGACTTGGTGGAGTGACAAAGATTGATTAACAGTGAGGTGAAATGGGATTTTTATTTCTGCCTCCATAAACACCTGAGTGACAGTCAGCTGTGTGTGACTGTGGTGTTATCAATAACAGTTTATGTGAGATGGGCTCAGACTAAAACATTTTGTATTTAAACGTCCGAATCTTTGTAGACTTGAATCTTAGCAATATTAGGTAAAGGAATCAAATACTGTACTATTTCAACATCAGGGAGCAGCTGAAATAAACAGGCAATGTTTCAGAGAGAGATAACAAAAGCTGTGCAACAAGATTTGGGGATATTCTGAGGAATAATTACCTGGAAATTAAGGTCAATATGTGAGATTTTGACTGAGATATTTAAGAAGACGACAGAAGGCATATTTCAAATATAATTGCTCTTTGTCTCATGCACCACTTTGTATTGGAGGATTAAGAGGTTTGTGATGAAATTACAACTGCTTTTGAGTTTTTGGGAGATCTGTGCCTTTTGTAACTCAGGCTCAAGTTTTTGAATGCAACAGATTATCTATTATTAATATTATTGCAGAATAATAAACTGAGACCTCATTGGGATACAAATCCTGGTTTTAAGTCAAAGGATTAACAAGCAGACTGCAGGTTTTGCAATTTGGGCTAAGTAGGACCTCTAGAGAGTAACAGTGTCTGTCACCTTTCATTACTATGGGCCATATGTCAGCCTGAAGAGAGCCACAATAGACCATCTAGATGAGTGCCTGGTGTTTAATTGGCTTTCTGGAGACCTTGTAAGACTTTCAGCCAACATGGCATGTCAAGGATGAAGTTCCTTGATAAAATTTCTCCTTCCATGCCTGCCAGAAGAGCCTCTTGTTCAGGATACTCCAATTTGCTCACAGACGTAATTGAGAAGCAAGGTCCTATTTACAGTGAAAATTTCATCTCAGGTCAGGTTGAAGAAAAATTTTAAAAGTCCATGAGAGCAAGTAGGAATTGATCCATGTCTCCTCTGTGCTGGATAACAAGGGAAAGACAAAACTTATGTGCATGTACCTGTGTGGGTGTTAACACCAGAATAAAACATCCCCTCTCCTGATAGTTTCCCATTTTGAAACTAGAAGCTTATCTTGACCCTTCTTTTTATAATTTAATTAAATAAAACAATAAATCAGAACAGTTTTTCTATGTTAAGGGCTCTTCCACTATGAACTTTTGCTGGGCAGTCTTCTGAATAAAACATTCAGGATTTCTTATTTGCTTATTTTATTTATCATGTCTTCCAGAAATAACCTGTGATTGCCAAAAAACCCAAACAAATAATCCAAAACTTTTTTTCCTTTTCACATTTCTCAATTATTTTCGAATGAATAGTTAACCAGTTCCTTCAGCAGGACTCATTTCTGACCACGAGGTTGCTCAATGGCCCCTGACAGATATGACATTGTGATCCCTCTGTGTCAGTTCAGGATGCTGCAGCGTCACAGCTGAGGTGGCTCTTAACAGAAAATGTGCTAGTTATATCTGAAGCTGGAAGAGGCACCAATGTGAGAGGACAGAAGTGTTTAAAGGTGTGAAAGATGGGCAAGATACAGTAAAAATCCTAAAAAGAATCTAATGGAGAGGAAGGATTAGTGTGTGAGGAAAAGAAAAGATTGGGTAGAAAAAGGGAGAAAATAAGAAAAATAAGGAGGAATCCTAATCACTGATAGAGAGACAAATATACAGGGGAGGAGACAGACAAAGAAATTATAGCAATATTTGCTAGGTAGTCTTTAGCACTGTAATAAAGAGATTGTCTTCCAAGGATCCCATTTAGTAGTTTAGTTGGTTCACTGACAGGGAAATCAGTCACCTGGTTTATTTGAAGAAAGCCATTTTGGTATTCCTTCGATATTACTTTCTGTTTTGTAATGATAATGTCTGTTCAGCACAGAGGCATCTATCCTAAAGATGTTTTATCTCTTCCTACTCTTATTTTATTGATTGCCTTTGATTCTTTCAATGGCTTTGCATTTATAGTAGACACGCAACATTTCTGTGGTGATGGCACACTGAAAAGTGACAGTTTCACTTTGTGCCAGAGTGGGTGCCCATAAAAGTGCAGACAGTGGAGAATCTGGCTCTACTTCAGTGTCTAATATCTCAGCAAAATAATTATGTGTGGTTTGTTTTTATAATTTTTTCCACTAGTTTTTAACAGATCAGTGTTCAATTCTTGACTCTGCTGTAGTTTGACCGTTGGATAGTTCATGTTTTTTTTCTCCTTAAATTGGGAACAGTGATTCCTTATCTCATACTGGCTCTCTTATAAGTAAGTTTACAAAGGAAGATATAGGAGCCTTTTGAATATATTTCTATAACGTTGAGCCCTATGGAGTTCTCACTCTCAGCTGGGACCTGTTGATGTCATCACAGAACAAATATTGCCTGTGTTGCACTGCAACAAGACTGTAGAGTGTTTAGGAATTAAACTGAATTGTGGATCTGGGCTCTATCTCACATACCTATTCTCTATTTTCAGGTTCCAATTTGTTGTTTGATGGGGGGGGGTGTGGGTTGTGTGTTGTTTTTTATTTTGTTTTGAGGCTTTTTTTAATACTAGCTGTTCTTTGTCCACATCTTAAGAACTGCTTCAGTCCTTCAGCTGTCCAAGTGGAGTAATCAGAATAACTTGCTTCATGTAATTTCAGTAGCTGTGTTGAGTATTTTGTTCCTAATACAGACACAAGCAGGATATAATTTAACTATTTATTTATTTTTATTTCAGACTATGTGTAATTGAAGACATTTTAGGAGGCAGCTTTGAGGTCACATCAAGAAATATGAGGTTACTAACCTAAAGTCTGTATAAGTTTAGCCAGAGTAACTCATAACAGGCTGAAAAATAATTGATAGGAATGTTAGTATCTCTCTTGCTGACTGAAAATTAGCTGTAGGCTACTAGATTAAAAAATCTCCGACATAAGAGAGATGTAAAATATATATTATTCTTCTTGTGCTGCATGCAATGAAATAATTTTTACTGCTTGGTAGACCCTTGGCAACCTTAGTGTGTTTGAAGAAGACTTCTCTAATGGATTTGATGGAAATGCTTAAACATATTTGAATAAAACTGTCAATGAACCATCCTCTCATAACTAACAGTGATTACTTGGAAGAGTTGAGCCACACTAGGGAGAGGGAGTCTTGTACACATATTCATTTCATGAAAGTTCTATATGGAAACAAATTACCAGGAGCACTTCCATCCTAGTTTTAATATACAGTAGTTTCTAAGCATCTTGGCTCCAAAAACAAACTTAAGTATTGCACTAGCAAAGATAACAGGAAAAGTGCCAGGAAGAACTGAATCAGTGCAGAAAAAGAATAGTTTATTAGTGTTTACTGAACATCCATTGTAGACAGAAGAGTTTAAATTACCTAGCCAGTGAGAGAGAAGAAAAACACCAGGCTGGAAGAAGGAAAATAAATCCTTTTGCAAGATAACTGTGCAGAGAGAGGTGATTTCAATGAAAATGAGAAACACCTGGCCTTTAAGACAGTGTACAAATCTTGTGACCCTTGCTAAAGCTTGCTGAAACAAATGGATTTTCCTAGAAAAAGTTATGCAAATTTTTAACTCTCATAACAGATAGTAAATAAAGCTTGTTCTGTTTGCTTTGGCATGCTGGAGAAAAGTCTAAGGTCATAAGCATGATTAATTAGTTTTTACCTTTACTAATCCTATTGTTATAGATGGAGAAATGAAGACACTTGTCTTAATTGCCTTAATTTTAAATTCAAAGCCCCACAAGAAAATCAGAGTTGTTCAGAAATCTGTTCCTCATTTCCGATGGCTTCCAGCCCTGTGTTTGTAACCATAAGACCATCTAGAATAGTTATAAATCTGTATAAGTGGGCTTTCTGCATTCAACATTTCATCCAGTTGAACAGTACATCACTGAGCATATTGGGGAAAAAAAATCAAGAAAGGGCTGAAATATTTCCCTTTGCAGTTCTAATAATTCTGACATGTTTTAAAATTACAATATCCTTATTAGAGCTACTGCTTTGTTCTTCTGCACATGTAGAAATGGAAGATTTCATATTTGCCTTTGTCATTCTGGGTGCCCAAAGAACTTGTCTGGACAGAAAGTGTTATGCTACCTGTAAGAAATTGATGGGAAAAATAAAAATTATAATGCAGAAAGATCTATAGCCATATACCACACTAAGTACAAGAGTCCTGCTGTATATCGTTTAGTGGAAGCACTACACAATTATACTAAATAACAAAAGTGTGCATATTCCTGATGCACTGATAAGGAGTGACATGATTCACAGTAATTCATGAGTCCAGTATGAGCCTTCATTTTTAATGGACTCAGCATGCTTATTTCCTGTGGCATAGTAAAGTTGTAGTGATGGGAGCTGCCTGCTTTGCACATCTGATCATAAAGACTGAACTTTGTTTGTTTTATGACTTTAGCTTTACAAGTACCTTAGAGATTGTGATAGGAACTCATTGCAACCTCATATGAATAGAACAGCTGAAATCTGAAGAGTTCTGTTTCATGACTCAAGTTCTTCTATTAATTTCAGTTTCTGGGTGCTGTGGTTTTGCTTTTCTGGTTATACTGTTTTTAACATATTATTATGTGGTAGACATGGATGAAGAAATATTAATTACTGAAATCTTAACTTTACATTTCTGGATTCTGTAAAGGCTGGCTTCTCTCCCTCATGTTATCCTAGGCACACTGGTATCTGTTGGACAGTCAGCTTTGCAGAAAACTGTGGAGAAAATAGATATGAAGAGATGGGTTTTCCCTGAGTCTAATCTGTGCCAAAGGGCATTTTAAGACCATTAATAGTGAGCCAGAAGATGCATAAAATACAAAATATTTGGGCTTGGAACAGCCCAAACATTTGGGTTGTGCTGTAATAATTTCTTCTAGAGGAATACTACTGACTTCTCAGAATTTCCTGTTTAATATTATGTGATGGATTCCATCAAGTATACATGGAGCTTGGATAAAGCAATGAAATTACCTATCAATACACTTCAATTCAGAATGTTTGCTAGTGCCACTTGCTTTTGTGTTTATGTTATTATCGATTTCTTGGTAAAACAGTAGACTCAGAACAAAGATGCCATTTATATAAAGCTCAAGTAGAAAATAGCTGTGTTTAGTTTACTGTATCTTTATAAATATAAACACCTGGGTTTTTTTGTTGGTTTTTTTTGTTTGGTTTTTTGTTTGTTTGGTTTTGTGTGTGGTTTTTTTGGTGCTGTTTTTGTTGTGGGTTGTTTTTGTTTTTAATACTGTTATTATGAATGGTAAGAGCCAGAACTAAGCAGATAATTTCAGTAAACTTCTTGGACATTAGGGTAGTTTAAGGCATTGTCAAGTTGTTCAAGGTGAATGAACACATGAAAAGTGATGGAAAATGAAAAAAAGTTATTTTCTAATGGAAAGTTTTTGTTATTTTTTAAATGTTACATGATTGTGTTTCTAAAAATAACTTCTTTCCATTCGAAGTGTGCTTAAAATGAAAAAAGGTCAGTGCAATAAGTGAAACAAAAATGTTTATTCTTTGTAAAGAAATATATTTTTAAACACTGGACATCAGGTTGAACTTTCTTCTTCTTCTACAAAAACAAATCGAAATCTACCCTGTTTGTGAAGCTCTAGCAAATTACCTAGCAAAAGAACAGAGGAAGGAAAGGGTGTGGAACACAGAGAAAAATGGTTAGGATTTAAGTACTTAATAGGAATTTATTTTTCTGGACATCATGCAGAAGGTGGATGATTGATGTTTAATTCTTTGGCTTTAAGTTAAATGAACCAAATTATGTAACCTAAAAGAGCCTCTCCTCCAGTCCTACTATTCTTTTTCTGCTATTATTTTCTATGAAGTTTGCTTACCCAAAACTATATGGAAAGACAAGATTCGGATACTGTAGGTAAAGCTAAATGAATTATTCATGTCATTTAGATAATCTGATTGATGTTGAAATCTTCCATAAAATAACTTATTTGTAAATTGGTGTCTTCCTGTTCAACACTGAAATCCAGCTAAGTGCAAAAGACCTCACAGAAGCTTTATGGGTCAATTCCATCTCAGTTTAAATACATTTTGAGGACTCATATGGGACTAGCATGATGAATAGACCATGTTCTGGCCTGCTGCGAAGGGTTGAGTTTTATCCTTTCTGACTGGCTAAAATGATATGAACCTTAAATAAAGTACATATTGACATTGTAAGACACTATTAAGGTCCACAGTGTACCATGGTGATGAACCATGACCAAAGTACTCCCAGGGTTGTAATAATTCACTACTGAAATGGCTTCTTTCTAATGACTAAGGCTGACTGTGTCAAAGAGCTTAGACTCCTAACCCCAAGGCTTCTTATATAGCATTAAATAAATCTCACTTTCTGTTCATTTACCTGCTCTATCAAAGATCATGAATCATTGCTGTTATCAAGATTTGGATAGGTATCTTTTAAGGATTTACCTCTGATTACTGAATGAATTTACTGTGAGACAAATTCCCATTTGCATGATCTATTGAGCCAGTTATCCTATAACAGTTCTCTTTGAATTTATTTTTATTTTGGAGATAAATGAACTCTATTTCTTTTTCAGGTGAACATCCCAGCTACCTGGGAACATAGTCATGCTTCCTCAGTGTATTTAAGGTCCATTGATCTTGGACTTTTTCAAGCTCAAGGGTTCATCCTCCCTCAGGCATCACCACTGGGTGTTCCTTGGAGCTGAGGAAGGTGGGAATTAGTCCCATTTAAGGAAGGAGAAAGTGGAAGATTGAGGTCTCCTATCCTGGGTCAGTGCTCTAACTGCTGCATAACAAAAGAAAAGCTCTTCATAGAGCACTCAAACTGCTCTTCTGAATAGAAAGTGACAGCTAGCACCTTATGGATATCTTTTTTTTCAGTGTATATTTGATACACAATGAAAATACTCTTAGAAACACTCTGAGCTCTCCTAGCGCATCTGTCTTGAGACAATCAGAACTACCCTCATCACCTTCAGTCCTGGTCCCATAACGGCTCTTTCCTGTCTGCAGATAACCCTTTTGACCTCATTACAATCATTGGCAGAAGTGAACTGAATGTTAACCATTGTGTGTACAGCAAATGCAAACCTCCCTGACTAAACTACCACCATTTCTCTTTGGAACAAACAAACAAATAATTATCAAAGTTCTTCAATGTTTACTTGCATTTCTCAGAATGGAATAACCTTCAAGCAGGGAATCAGATGCAAACCCATACATGAAAATAAATAACCCTTTCTCCATCAGTATATAACAATCATAATGTCCAGTGACAACTGACTTTTGCTTTTTTTCTTGAAATAGATCTTAATATAAGCTTGAGTTGACCAAAGGTATTCAGTCTCTTATAAACTTCTTTCTTAATGAATAAGTAATGAGAAATTATTAATTTAGATTTACAGAATATTTTTTTACAATATTTGTTACATGATATTTTGAAACAGAGGAGAAGGAGCAACACCAGGGTAAAGCAAAGGACTAGATAAAAGAGTGAGAAAAAAAGGATTAAATACTAATTTTTCAATATGGCAAGGGGCTAACAATGAAATTCCTTGGATTTGGCAGAGATTAATCTATTTAGTAATTATCATCACAGGTGATGAGTGATGAGCTAGAAAAAGGTGAAGGTGGTAGGAATGTAAAAGGAAAAAAAGAGTAGAGGGGAACACCTGACAAAAACAGTTTTTTTGGCAAAACTATTTCTTATTTTTCTTTTTTTTTTCAGAATTGCCATGTCAAATGTAGAGTAGATAAATCTGGAAAAATGTCTGAAGAACTAGGTTGGTAAACAGTTCACAATTGTCTTTCCAATAAACCAGTAGTTAGAACATGCCATAAGGAGATGAAATACTCTAATTATTCTATTTACCTTACAGAAAGTACAATAATGTGAATGCTTTAACCATCAGACAGTGTATCTCAGAAAAAATGTGAGCTATGGGAAGCTGAATGTTAACACCTTCATTGACAGCACCCCATCTTGTCTCAGGAACCGTGCTCTGATGCCCACATTTCAGCTACCAGACTGCAATAGATTTAATTTTTACTCCTAGGAGCTTGAAAAGAAAAGTAGAATAGCATCCACAGGAGAATTAAGATCTGTGCACAAGATTGTCTTGGTCTGCCTTGTAACCAAATGATTAGAACCACTTGAGTCTGTATGCACAAAGGCCCCTTTTGCACTTCTTCTTTGGGCACAAAATCTGCTGGGCTATTGGAGAGTGATGAGACTTTCACTTCTCTGAGCAGTTTTGAGTAGCTAATGCTTTATTGTCGAACTATGTAAGCACCAGAGTATTTCATTTGAGGTTCAGTAAGAATCTTGTCAAGTACAGTAACCTGCTCATCCTAGGTTTTCATTTTGGGAAGAAACAATGAAACATTTATATACTTGTTTAAATGCTAATCAGCTTTCGTTTGGCAGCCAGACCAAAATATTAATTATTCTTACAGCCTTAGTCAAGGACAAAAAGCTTGTTGATGAGCTTCAGAGGGACTTCATCTTACATAAATGGGTAATTTAATGGTAAATGGAATTCTGTACTGAAAAAAAATAAAATAATAAAGCACAAGGAACTCTTAAATCACTTGTCAAATCCTGCAGCATTCAAGACTGACAGCAGTACATGAAGAAAGGGACAAAAGTATCTCTGAAGACCTCTGCTTAATGTTCAGCTGCAGTAAAAATACAAGCATAATATTAGAATGCACAAAGAATGAGATTGAGATATTTCAGATCAAATTATAATGCCTGTATTCTGCATAGTGCTTAATCCTGTATAACCTGTTCTAATGTACTATGTGGCATTGGTGGAATATTTCTCCAGTAAAATTGAAAACAAGAAGGGATTAAAAATACCCAACAGGGTTAATAAAGGGCATAGAAAGTCCCCTCAGTGAAACATAAGAAAAACCTTATAAGAGTGTCAAGAAAACAAATAAGAGTCAACCCATAATATTGGTCAAGTATAATGAATTTGGATTAGGAACATTTGTTCTCCCTGACTTGTGTTACAAAGAAGAAGGAACATTACATGAGCCTACAAGGCATCTTTACACATGTCAGAACTAGTAAAAAGAAACAATTTTTTCACCTAACTAAATTCAGGATATTTTTTTTTCATAGAAAATTTGCTTAATATACACAATTTAACAATATTTTCAATGAAATATGGACATTTAAATCACTGCTTAGACTATCCAGATAACATCTACAATGGTTTATTTTTCGGGAGAGAATGAGTGATAAAAACTACTTGGAAGGACATATTTGTTCATAATTACCTACTACAAGTTTTCAAGATTTTCTTATATGCAAGACCTAAAGCTCGATGTAAGTCAGCAACAGAACACTCATAAATTTCATTTTCCTGGTCTTGTTCAGACAGATTTTTCTCTCATATTCTAGTTTCTGAACTGTAGTGACTTAATTCTCTGAGAGTATAATCAAATTACACCTCTTGCAGAATGTCTCACTGAAGTTTTGTGAAAGTGCTTAACTACATTCTCAACATTTCCATATTCATTCTTTAAGAAAACCAGCTATGGCTCCTTATATACCTTTTCCTCCCTTATCTTCTCTGGAAAACTGAAAGAAATATTATTATCACTGATACACATCTAACTTTTGATAATATTGCAAATGAGTAGAATATAGGCAACATTTATTAAGTGAATAGTTAATTTTCATAAAGACCTTGGTATGCATAACATCTATTAGAGCATTCATAAATTGCACATTTAACTGTCCAGAAGATAAGAACTTCTTTAATAACAAAACAGTGAACAGACCTGAAATATAAATAATTATATGGAACATGAACATCTGGAAACATTTAATAGGCAGTGAGCAATCTTTTCCTCCTATCTTCAGTGATACAATAATATTATAACATCACCTTGCTCAACCTCTACCATAAAATTAATTACCTTTGGATAGACCCCGTTTAACTGCTCATAAAATTGATCTGACTTTCCAGCTTTTATAGCAACCTGTATGTCATCAACAAAAGTGCTTAGAATAAATAAGGCTTTTTTCCATCTGATATAATCACAAAATCAAAACTAAATGGATGTTACAATGCAACTTCACAAAAGCAGTAGGTATCTCCAGAATACATGAGAACAGTGTACATGTACAGGGTCTTTAAAATTCTTCTTGTAGAAGGCAAATATGAGCAGGTAGTTATTTAATATTCTGACATTGTTGAGTCCCTAAGACAAAGGCTAATGTTCTGAAATAAGTTATTTTTATAAACTTGGTAAAATGTTATAGATTAACTATTACACTGAAATGGACATTCTTAGCAATTTCACAGAATCATCGACCACCTCTCTAGGAAGCCTGTTCCAGTGTTTGACTTCCCTTTCAGTAAAGAAATCCCATCTGCCTGCCCCAACACAGGCATACACATGCAAACGTGCTCCAGTCGTGCCCTATCCACATCTCAATGACAGAGTATCACTGCCCAGACCTTGTCATATTTCTCTTGAAACCAGACTGACTTCTGTCTGCCTCAGTTTATTTGATGTCTTCCCAAGGAACAAGATTGGCACTTGGTAAAGTGCTCAGGACATCTCTGGAAAAACATGTCATCATGGTAACATAGATGTCAGGATGAATCATCTCCTGCAGAAGGCTTTGCACAACCAGACGGGTGATGAGCCACAATCCTCTCTCACTCAGAGTGAAACCTCGGCACACGCTTACACTAATTGCAGGGGCAGAAAGCAGAGAAAACAGAGCTCTGAGAATATTGATCAGCTGTGATGCAGCTTTGCCTGGCTCTGACAACCACCCCACTGAGGTCCTACTTCATCTTTGCTTTTCATCTCAGGCAGGCAGTTAAGCCATTTCTAGGATCCATTCCATGACTTGTCCTTAGACTTCTTGATCTTTGTGCTGCTGTACTGGAGAGGGAGAGCAGCTTCTGCCTGTGCCCCACTGATCCCCACTGCCAGGTAAAAAGTTTCAATGCGGGAGCAGGAAGCAAGTCTTGAGAATCTGAAGTTAGGTCCCTTCTGCACAGCATTGGAGTTTCTGAAGATGTCATTTTATGCAGCAAAGGCCTTGATGACTTTCACTGAGTGTTCATCAGAAGGCAGAGATGGGTTACTTAATATTAAGGAATACTCAATATTAAGGAATCCACATTGGTTTCATCAGTACTAGTAAATCAAATGTGCCTGGCAAGATTCAACCTGTGATTTAGTTTCCCTAAGTAAAAAAGATATAAATTCTTCACATTCCAATTATAGCCTTCTCTTTATATGGGGAAAAAAGCAGGTTCCATTTTTTTTGAATTCAATTTATACCTATAGTATTTTTGCATTTTTTTCCTTGTAAGGAAAAAACCTGAAGTATTTTTGGCTTGTTTTCTGCAACTTTTTGTATCACTTTTATTCTCTTTGTTCTTCATAAGTAATATTGCGATATATAATTCCTCATTGATTTTTTTGAGTGTCTTTTGTTACAGATCTTTGCACATTGTTGCAAAGAAGCCAACAGCAACCTGGTTTGCATCAGGAATAGTGTGGCCAGCAGGACCAGGGAAGTGACTCTGCTGCTGTACTCGGCACTGGTGAGGCCACACCTTGAATCCTGTGTTCAGTTTTGGGCCCCTCACTCCAAGAAGGACATTGAGGGCCTGGAGTGTGTCCAGAGAAGGGCAATGAAGCTGATCACAGAATCACAGAATCACAGAATCTTAGGAGTTGGAAGGGACCTCAAAAGATCATCTAGTCCAACCCCCCTGCCAGAGCAGGATCACCAAAACTGGATTTAGCTCCATTCACCACAACTCTCTGTGGCCACCCATCCAGCTGTGTGCCCCCCCTCCCAGCCAGTTTTTACCCCAGCAAAGTGTATGCCCACCCAAGCCATGCCCAGCCAGCTTCTCCAGGAGGATGCTGTGGGAGATAGTGTCAAAGGCCTTACTAAAGTCCAGGTAGACAACATCCACAGCCTTCCCCTCGTCTACCAAGCAGGTCACCTCATCATAAAGGGAGATAAGATTAGTCAAGCAGGACCTGCCCTTCCTGAACCCATGCTGACTGGCCCTGATGCTTTGGTTGTCCTGTATGTGACGTGTGATGGCACTCAGGATGATTTGTTCCATCACCTTCCCTGGCACTGAGGTCAGACTGCCAGGTCTGTAGTTCCCCGGTCTTCCTTCTGGCCCTTCTTGTAAACGGGTGTCATGTTTGCAAGCCTCCAGTCGACT
>NW_010162481.1:0-815 GCF_000695765.1 Mesitornis unicolor | reverse complement strand
CCCAGTATGGACCAGTTCCACCTCATTTCCATGCCCAGTTTCCCCCGTTCCCACTCCCACTATGGACCAGTTTCACTCCCATCCCCACTCCCAGTATGGACCAGTTCCACCTCATTTCCATGCCCAGTTTCCCCCGTTCCCACTCCCACTATGGACCAGTTTCACTCCCATCCCCACTCCCAGTATGGACCAGTTCCACCTCATTTCCATGCCCAGTTTCCCCCGTTCCCACTCCCACTATGGACCAGTTTCACTCCCATCCCCACTCCCAGTATGGACCAGTTCCACCTCATTTCCATGCCCAGTTTCCCCCGTTCCCACTCCCACTATGGACCAGTTTCACTCCCATCCCCACTCCCAGTATGGACCAGTCTGGTTCAGTCCAATCCCAGTATGGACCAGTTTGACCCCACTCCCAGTATGGACCAGTTTGATTCTGTCCCCATTCCCAATATGGACCAGTTTCACTCCCATCCCCACTTCCAGTATGGACCAGTTTGAACCCATCCCCATTCCCAGTATGGACCAGTTCAACCTCGTCCCCGCTCCCAGTATGGACCAGTTCAACCCAGTCCAGTCCAATCCCCATTCCCCCATGTCCCCACTCCCAGTATGGACCAGTTTGACTCCAGTTCCACTCCCAGTATGGCCCAGTTTGACTCCAGTTCCACTCCCAGTATGGACCAGTCCCCCCACTCCCAGTCTGGCCCAGTCCAACCCCCTGTGCCCCCCAAGTCCCCGCTATGGGGCTGGGTACAGCCAGAACATTTTATTTATACAGAGACTTCAGCGTGCGGACCCACGGCGCTGCCCCA
>NW_010162480.1:20234-24240 GCF_000695765.1 Mesitornis unicolor | reverse complement strand
ATATATATTTTATATATATATACACATACACACATAAAAAAGGCACCAAAATGAGTTGTGGAGGTTTCTATTTCACTAAAAATGCCATGCCCCGATGTGGTTTCACAGGGCAATGGTTATTCCCATCCCAGGGCGCTCGGTCGCTCCCCATCTGGATCACACCACGCAATGGGATTTTGGGTTTTCATTACATTCTCTCCATCCAGGGCTCTTGTCGGGTTTGTAGGGGGTTGGGACTGCAGTGAGCAGGCACCGTGTGGGGTGTGCGCCTGGAAAATGCTCTGGCAGTGCCCAAATTTGGGCTGGAGTGTCCCAACCCGGCGGCGTTTGGGGTGTTCTTGATTTCCAGGATCAGGGCAGGGTTTTGGGGGACCCTCACCCTACACCCAGAGCCTCAGAGATGTTTTGTGACGCCGTGGTGATGGGCTGAGCCCTACCTGTGGGGATGCCCTGATCCCATGGGTAAGGAGGTGCTTTCCTGCATCAGTTTTGGGAGAATTGCAGCCGTTTGGTGGAGCAGCCAAGTGTGAAGAAGCCCAGCGACATCTCGGGGTGATTTTTGTCTCCTGTTGCCATTGTAAATGACCCCAGAGGCTTTGTGGGAGCTGCAGGACTTGCTTTTCTTGTGCCTGAGAGGGTCACAGCTTTGTGTGGAGCAAAGACTTTTAAGGACCATTTCTGCTGTATCCACAGAAAGGAAAAGCTCTGGGATAAAAACTGGACGAGGAGAAGTGGTCCCCAGGCAGCACCGGTCGCTCCGTGATGGTTTTAGCATCAGTGGTTGAGAAGAGCAGGGCCACGGACACCACCACACCTGGAAGGGGCTGCACACCCCAGCTGTACCCCAAGAGCTTCGCTGCCGAAACACGTACCGTGAACCCCGGTTTGAGAGCGGGGACCAAGGAGTGTCCCACGAAGAGCCACCCACCGGGGCATCCCAGCCTTTTTGTGGTGATGGCAGCGGAGAAATTGCGACTCCAAGGCTGGAAGAGAAGAGTTGAGCGGCTTAAAAACGCTGCTGGTTTGCGGCACCATCGCCTGCCCCGCAGGAAACTCTGCCTGAGCTGAATTTGCGTTGCTAGCAGAGGAAACTCTTGCCAATTTGGGTTTTTTTTTCCACAAAACCCCAAGGAAAAAGGGAAGAAAGGCCCTCAGCATCCTCCAAACCACTACTCACCATGGTGAAGGTGCAAGTCTGGTGTGTGAGAGTCTACGGAGGCAACGCAGAGTCCCCAAAAAATCAGGGGGCGTCTGGAGCAGCAGCAAAGGGACTCACAGCATCATCTTCTTCTCAGGACAAGCAAATGCAGCCGTTGAAGAGGAATACAGGGTTTTTCCTGCTCTGTTTTTGGGCTCCTGGTACCAACTCCCCGCTGACTGCCGTGGTGTGAGCTGTCCTGGCCAAGCTCAGCCAAAAACGGGATCTTCTCATGAGCCAATGGGATGAGTGGAGATTTTGGGTACGTGCCTGCCCTTATGTCTGTGTCTGATGAGAACTGTGCTCCCCAAAAGCATCTCAGCCAGAAAATGTTGCCTCCAGGGAAGCGAGGGTCGAGGGTTTGGGGCAGAGCACGCAATGGAGATGTGCAGAGCATTGGGATTATCCCCAGTAACCATAAAAACAACCCGAAAATCAAGCTGCTCCCTGGCGCTGCCCCTGCAAACCCAACTGTAAAGGTGAAGTGGAGGCTCAGGGCAGTGAAAGCTGAGCCTTTTTCAGGCCATACATTCCCCAAAAGCAGGAGGAATCGGTTGAAATCCCTACCCGCAGCAGGGAGGGACCTGCAGGGCCACAGGCAGAAGCCAGCACCAATCCATCGAGGGCCAGGCTGCACCCGCAGCTGCTTTTGGGAGGAAAAACGCGCCACGAAATCAGTAAAGAACAACAAAAAGGTTTATTAAACGGCAACAAAACCCCCCAAAAAAACATCCCCTTGCTTGTTGCCCCATGGGGCTGCTCCTCTCCCACCCCGCAGCCGAGCTGAGACGTCCCAAAGCGCCCGGATGCAGATGAGGGATCCCAGGGCGGGGGGGTCCCTATGGTTTTTGGCTGAGCGTGGCCCCCGCGGTGGCGATGAGGGAGGAGCCGCCCAGCGTTATCAGCGTGGTGCCAGCCCCTGCGGGCAGCACGCCCTGGGGCAGCAAATGTCTGTTGGCCAGAGCCCCTCTGGTGTGGATGATGGCGCTGCCCTCGTCCACCACCGAGGGAACCCTCCCCAAGGTCTCCACCGTCCCCAGAGCGTGGCCGAGGGCTGCGGTGCTTTTGGGCAGGCCGACCTTCTCCCCGATGTGCCCCAGGGGTCCGTCGCCCTTCATGGGGGCCAGCGTGGAGGTGAGGATGACCGTTTTGGAAGCGGTTTGAAGGACAGAGCCCACCTTGGAGTGTACCAGGTTGCTGGGAGGGCTGGGGGCGCCGGCGAAGGTGGGCGAGCTGGCGGATGAGGAGGAGGAGGAGGAGGAGGAGGAAGGCTGGATGGCCGGCAGCTTGTGGGGGACGGAGGCGGCCTCAGCCATCACCGATTTGGTCAGCGCCGACAGCTTGGCGTCCGACATGACGTACAGCGTCTTCATGGGGCTGCTGCTGGTCACTGCGGGCAAGGGGACAGCGTGGTCAGTGGTGGGGACGTGGTGCCCACCCCGGGCTGCAGCTCCCAGCTCCAGCCACGGGGCCACGGGCTTCGAGTGGACAGAGAGACCCCAAAACCAACCCCAGGCTGGGCAAGGGAAGCACCGCAGCCAAACCATCAGCACCGTGCTCCTCCTAGGCTGCTCGGATCCCCCAGGGAAGCCTCTCTCTTTCTTCAGTGCCTGATTTTCTTCCCCAAAAAGGCCACTCTCATTGGGGCAGCACCTCACTGCTGTTCCTCAGCCAAAAACGCTCCATCTTGCCCCATCCACAGACCACACCGAGCTCACGTTGCTCAGCTCAAGACAAACTCTGGCTGATCTCTGCAGTCTCCAGCTCCAGCGCTGGGGTTGCTCAGACCCTCAGCGCCCTCCGTGCCAGCTAAAACCCTCCAGGTTTTGTGAAATGAAGCTCTCTGGGGTGGTTACCCCATCCGAGTTGTCCCCTCAGCCACCAAACACAGCCCAGAGAGCAAGAGAGGGGCGAGGGACTTCACCGAAATCACGACACCGGGTTCAGATGTGCTCGAGGGATGGGAAAAAGCCTGGAGAGGCACTGCTGCCTGGAGACAGAATGACCCGGAGCAGACCATGGCTTGTCCCCCTGTCACCCACGGCTGGAGCTTGCTCTGTCCCTTGGCACGCACGGAGGAGCGGAAAGAGGCACACGGCGCCGTTCTCTCTGATACGGAGGAGAGAGCTTGGGCCTCTCCAAAATGAAGTGCGGGGAGGCACGAAGGGAAGGCTGACAACCGACAGTCTAATCAGGACAAGAGCACCCAGTCCCAAACCGGATGGGAGCACCCAACCCTAAACCGGGATGGGAGCACCCAGCCCCAAACCGGGACGGGAGCACCCATCTGTAACTGAGATGGGAGCACCAAGCCCTAAACCGGGACGGGAGCACCCAGCCCTAAACCGGATGGGAGCACCCATCCGTAACTGGGATGAGACCACCCAGCCCTAAACCAGGACAGGAGCACCAAGCCCTAAACCGGGACGGGAGCACCCAGCCCTAAACCGGATGGGAGCACCCATCCGTAACTGGGATGAGACCACCCAGCCCTAAACCAGGACAGGAGCACCAAGCCCTAAACCGGGACGGGAGCACCCAGCCCTAAACCGGATGGGAGCACCCATCCGTAACTGGGATGAGACCACCCAGCCCTAAACCAGGACAGGAGCACCAAGCCCTAAACCGGGACGGGAGCACCCAGCCCTAAACCGGATGGGAGCACCCATCCGTAACTGGGATGAGACCACCCAGCCCTAAACCAGGACAGGAGCACCAAGCCCTAAACCGGGACGGGAGCACCCAGCCCTAAACCGGACGGGAGGACCCAGCCCTAAACCGGACGGGAGCACCCAGGCCCGAACCGGG
>NW_010162480.1:18900-20180 GCF_000695765.1 Mesitornis unicolor | reverse complement strand
GGCCTAAACAGGATAGGAGCACCCAGCCCTAACTGGGATGGGAGCACCCAGCCCTAAACTGGGATGGGAGCACCAAGCCCTAAACCGGGACAGGAGCACCCATCCGTAACTGGGATGGGAGCACCCAGCCCTAAACCGGATGGGAGCACCCAGCCCTGAACCGGATGGGAGCACCCAGCCCTGAACCGGGATGGGAGTACCCAACCCTAAACTGGAGCACCCAGCCCTAAACCAGGATGGGAGTGCAGAGCCCTGAACCGGGATGGGAGCACCCAGTCCTAAACTGGAGCACCCAGCCCCAATCTGGGACTGGACCACCCATCCCTAAACTGGGACAGAACCACCAACCCCTAACCGAGACGGGAGCACCCAGCCCTAAACCAGGAAGGGAGCGCCGAGCCCTAAACCTGGATGGGAGCATCAATGCCACCACCCTGGGGACAATCACGAGGACAGCAGGAACAGGCAACCCCAGGCACCCCCGTGCAGGTGGGGGTAGCGGCACGGACACGCGATGAGGCCGGTTAGACATCAGCAACCGCCGCTCCACGAAATCAAGAGTCTGGGAAGTGTTCTGCGCTAACAATCCCAGTCTGCCCAGTAGCTCTCCTACAAACTGGTCCTCCTCGCTGGATGCAAAGGCAACCTGAAGCTCCAGGTAAAGTTCTCCACGGATCTAACTGCAGCCATGGACCTAACTGCAGCCACAAGCTATGACAAATAACAAGAGGAACAGGATAAAAACACACCGAAAATTACTTAACCCAGTGCTTCTGCACCTCCCTGTTGAGTCCTGGGGGAGGAATGCAGATTTTTGGGGGTCTGCAGAGGTCAGGTAGCCGGGTTTAACACCTGCAAGGGAAGCTGGGTGCGTGGTGAAGCACGGACGCCGAAACCTTTGAGGATGCAGTGGCCTGCATCACCGCTTTGTGTGGGTTTTCTGTCATTTGAAGTCTGAGGGTAGCAGCTCTGCTGTATTTATTTAGCTGGAATTGGCTAAATACAAGGGGAAAGGAAATAAATGTGGGCAGCAGGAGTGCTGTGACAGAGGCCCTAAACCCAAAACTGCAGATAATCCCTTCGAGTTTTAACTCCCTGCTCTTCATCAACATCGAGCCAAAAACTCCTCGTGCAGAGCGACCCCCTGACTTAAAGAGGGGGCCAAAAAAGAAGGAAAAAATAAGCGACGGGTTTAAAAAGCAGCAGGATTCGGGCAGCAACTCCCCGGCGCGACTCCGCTCCGGTCCCCGGGGCCCCGCGCCTGCCGTGCGCCTCACCTA
>NW_010162480.1:16999-18788 GCF_000695765.1 Mesitornis unicolor | reverse complement strand
TGGCAGCGGCCAGGTTCCCAACTGCACCGTCTGGAGCCTGGAAGGGTTAAAGTAACGGAGAGCTACTGGAAGTGCCGAGGATACAGCGGTTTTTGGGGGGCTGAGACCATTCCTGCGACCTGCGCTAGCCCTCGGCTAAAAAAACCATCAGAGCACGCCCTCTCCCTGCTGCTTCTTGCAGTGATTACCAAGGAAAAAGGCGTACAGAGAGAAAATCCGCAGAGATCTGTGTTTTAGATGTATTTCCAGCACCGACACCGCTGTGCTTGGGCTGAGACTGGCACAAACTCATTGCGTTTTCCTGGAGCACAAGCTCTGTCCCCGTGGCTCCAACAGCCAGGAGCTCAACAGCAAGTCCTGCATCGTGAAGGCTCATGTGCAAGAACACCACGCTATTACCAGTGAAAACCCAGCACAAACTGGAGCAGTGCACGCTGTCCTCTGCATCACAGACACACAGAATCGCTGGGTTGGAAAAGCCCTCTGAGATCATCACGTCCAACCGTTCCTGTCTACCCCCTAAACCATATCCTTAAGTACCTCGTCTACCCGCTCCTTAAACACATCCAGGGATGGTGACTCCACCACCTCCCTGGGCAGCCTGGTCCAGCTTCTGACGACCCTCTCAGTAAAGAACTTCCTCCTTCTCTCTGACCTGAACCTCCCTTGGCACAGCTTGGTGCCGTTTCCCCTTGTTCTATCCCCCATCACCTGGGAGAAGAGCCCAGCACCCACCTCTCCACAAGCTCCCTTGAGGCAGTTGTAGGTGGTGATGAGGTCTCCCCTCAGCCTTCTCTTCTCCAGGCTAAACAAGCCCAGTTCCCTCAGCCGCTCCTCATCAGGCTTGTTCTCCAGAGCCCTCCCCATCCTTGTGGCTCTTCTCTGAACACGCTCCAGAATCTCAACATCCTTCTTATGGTGAGGGGCCCAGAACTGAACTGAACTGAATTGAAGCATCCAAACCCTGCTGACGAGAACCAGCTGGTTACACCACACCAGTGACCACCATATACCCAATACTGCAACAACAGGGGAGTCTGGATGTGCCTAAGGCAGGTGGCACAGCACATGCTGGAGAGGACCAAAGTTCAAGGAAATACCTGGAAATTCCCCATTCGTGCTCTCCCCAGGAGCCCTCACAGCCCTGAGCTGACAGAATTCACGCTCCAAAGCGGCTTTTCCAGCAACAAAAGCATCCCTACCTGATGCTCATTGTTCCATGCAATTTAACGGTGCTCCGTTAGCTATAATTAGTATTTCTGCCCCTGGGAGTGCAAAGGGTCAGACTTCAGGGGGAAAAATTTGTTTCCTGCCTGCTTACAGCACATCCAGCACCAGCTCTGGGAAGCAGCAAGGGCTGAGACCCTTGCCCAAAGCTCCAACTGTGACACCTCGGCTTGCAGCTCCGGTCCTCGCAGCGTCAATCCTGGTGCCATGAAGCAGAAAACAGGAGTGTGATCCACCACTCCACACGTTACGGAGCTGCTGTGGGGATGTAACCACGCTGCGAGGGGCAAGCCTTACAAAAAGCAACGTTCAAACCTTCGTGGAGGAGTTTCTTGAAGAGAGAAGCTGAAGCTTGCTTGTATTTTCACTTTAAAGCCACCCAAACGCTCCTCCTTGCTCTGCTACTCACAGGAAGCATTTGCACCAAGCTCCCCGGGGAGATTCCTCAATCTTTCGCCTCCTGTTTAATGCCCACGGGGGAAGGAGAAGATTTACCCACTCAACTGCGTCTCAGCTGCTGCCAGCATCACCCCAGCCCCCAGAGTCTGAAAATCACAGCACA
>NW_010162480.1:2860-16968 GCF_000695765.1 Mesitornis unicolor | reverse complement strand
TGCGTGGGCGTCGTGCTGCCTGCTGAGCCCCCAGCTGGGATTTCAAAGGGAACCCAACCCACAACGGCTGAAAACACAAAGAGTTTAAGCCCTTGTTATCCCCCAAAGCCTTTTGTAAATGAGCTCTTTTACAGGAAGCCCTGCGAGACTACGTAACCCTTCTGTGCTGGAGGCACACGCGAGCTGACGTCAGGGGCTATAATTAGTTACCAAAACACACAGTCATCCCATTTCCTGTAAAGAGCAGCTTTCAGTTTGCTTTTGAAGCCGCTCTCGCACAATTAAGCCCTACCTTGAACGCACCAGCTCAGCACTGCAGGATCCAATATCCCGTTTCAAGTGCCACCGCCTTAAAGCATTAATGTGTCCATCAACTAAAACATCAACCCTGGAGTTGAGCTGTAGCCGAGTTTCACAACGCTGTGGGTATTCTGGGTCTCTCAAAGGTGACAAAGGACATAGAGGAAAGCACACCAGCTCTGATGGTTGCTTTGAGGAGCTCTGATGTGGATGAAGAGTTTCAGACCCACGAATGGGACTCACCCTCTGTGTGTTTCCGAGCTCTAAGCTCAGCTCTGTCTACACTCGCAGGCTTTGCCACGCTAGAGAAGTGACTGAAAGAAACACAGGAGATTCAAGGCAGGAAGGATGTGGATGGCTCCCGAATCTGAGCTTTACCCAGCAGCAAACCAGGACTCTGTGTGGAAACTGCAGACAACGGTGGATGTGATACCAGCTCTAGAGCAGCACAGGACAAATTAAAGACTTAGGACTTACCCAACTTCCACCCAAAGGCTTCACCTTTAGGGTAACACCTCCCTAAATACATCTCAGGGCTTCACACAGCCTCAGACAGCAGCGAGGAGTGGAACCACGCTCTCTGCATCCACGATGCTGCCCTCAACTCAAGCCACCGAGCAACAGGGGCTAAAACTCCAAAGCAGAGATTGCTCTGCCTCTCCTACACCAGCTCACCCGCCCAAGACCTGCATTAATGCTACCAAAAGTAGGAAAATCACGTGCAAGAGTCAAAAAAACAACCAAATCCTGCCAATCTGGAGTGATTTTGGCATCCTCAGCCTTCAGTGAGTTTGTTAATCCCCAATGGGAACTGGGGTTTGACTCCCAGTGGATGCTCCGCACTCGTCCGACTGCCCAAGCTGCAGCGTTCATCACTCCAGGAGCTCACTGACCCGCAGGAAATTCACCCCTTTTGCAATCTGGGGTCGAGAGGTCCACACTGCAGCACCCAAGACCACTGCATTCACAAAAAAACCCTTCTCCACCTTGACATCTTGTGCTTTCAACTTAAGACTTGACCTAGGAAGCAGGAAGGCAGCCAGGATCTGGCACACGTTGAGAGTCCAAACTGCAAGAGTTTTTCCTGCCGTCAGTGACCCACCTCTCCAAAACATCCGTACCCAACAGATACAACCTTGGAGCACACGCTCAACACATCAGAAATCGGTTTTAACAGCATGGCAGGGAGAAAGAGCAGGAATTGGGCACCTAGGGAAGGACATAGTGCACACCAAATAGTCAGAAGCAGCTTTTTCAAGAGGAATACGGCTCCAGACCGCACGGCCAACCCACTCCTGCCTGCACAGGCAGGGATAGACAACTCTGCGAGCAGCTTTCCTCCTTTTCCTGGTACTGCCAAGAAAGCCTGGAGCTTCAGGAACGATTTCCATGCCGATGGCAGCTTTCTAGGCAGGAATCCCCTTAGTAGTAGTGTGATATCGAGCACAAAAACCCTGCCACTAACAGACACGAAGATGATCTGGGTCCTCTTCACCAGCACACTGCGATGCCTTGACAAAGCTCATCACATCCAAGAGAGATGTGACCAAGAACGCTTTCCCCAGCACAGCGATACCTGTGATGGTCAGAAAAAGCTCAGGAGAGCAGCAGTGGGAGCTTTTTCTATAGAAAAGAAGCCAAAAATTACCTGAGGCGCCTGCGTCTGCATGGGCTGCTCCTCGAGCTGCGGCTGGACCGTCCCCATGGCGGCCTGGCTGAGCGTGGTGACGCGGCTGGGCTGCCCACGCAGCGTCACGGTGATGGTCGTTGGGGCCTTCAAGCCTAGAAAACACACGAGAGAGATGTCCCTGCATTCATCAACTTCCTCAGAAGTCTTTTCCCCTTAGAGGCAGCTGCTCAGAAGTCGCTAGCACGCACAGATGTTCGTCAAAAGCAAAATAAGCTTTGGAAATGCCAGTTTTGGGGTGATGGGGTGCTCCAGGCACCTTTATCCCTCACCTGCTGCCTGGTTGGAGATCTGAGCCAAGCCAGGGAGGCTGCTGGCCAGCTTGGCCAGCCCCCCGTTCGTCAGCAGCTGGTGAATGGCCGTGGGCTTGCCGCTCGCCGAGGCTCCCAAAGACAAAGAGGTGGCCACCGGGATGGTGCGGACAATCGTGCCGGTGCCCGTGGTTATGGCACTCAGGTTCTGGATGGGCGCAGGGGTCTTCACAGCCGAGGTCTGGAAGGAGAAGCAGAGGCATTGAGTATCAGGAAGGAAAGGGGATGTTGGCACGGCCTCTCCCTCCCGCAGAAGCGAAAGGGTTTTACAAGTCAGAGTTTCCACAATTCATTTTGGTGGCCACAAGCAGGTCTAGGGACAAGAAAACTTGTCCCTGCCAGTCTGCATATTCTCATTTCAACTTTAAAGCATGACTGGGAGAAACAGCAGCTCCGTTTCCAACAAAACCACGCGTTCTGAATGAGGTCACCTCAAACCAAAGGGGTGGGGAGCGTTGCTGAGAGGTCACAGGTGTGTGTTTCCCAAAAGAACAAGGAGAAAGGTTGCTGATTCTCCCCAGTCCATTCTCCAGCTCCTTCTCCTCAGCATTTTCTAAGCGGCCACCTAGAAACAACCTCCCACAGCCCTGTTTCCTAGACCTCACACCACCTTGGGGAACACCAACAGGCTTGGGTGCATCATTCGAGCTGCGGTTCACATCCAGCATCCCTCATTTCTTCTGGTTTTGGAGCAAACAGGGCCTGTCCAGGTTCCCTCTGACTCCTACCACTTTATCCTCCAGGCAGCTCCCCTCCGGAGAGGGATCTCCGACTGCGTACCTGCACGGGCGACCCAGCAGTGGCCACGCTGGCAGGAAGGGCTGAGGACTTGGTGCCGATGTCCTGCAGGCTGAAGCTCAGCCCTTGCAGGAGGCTGCTGGCAGATGCTGCTCCTAAAAAAACAAGGCAAAAAATAAAGAAATCAGGCTTGGAGAAGTCACCAGCGTGAAATTCTGGGTCTGTCATACAGCATATGGCTACACAACTGCTCTGTAAAGAGCAGCCTCCCAGGCAGCCTGCCTCGAGGCTGGCAGGGATGACAGTCCAACATATTTCACTGCTGCAGCTATAAACAAGGTTAGGTGAAACCCAGGAGGCAAGAGCAGGCTGGGTTTGGTATCTTAAGCCATCATGACATACAAATAACACAGTTAACAAGGTCACCAACTGCGCCTTCAGCCTCACTCGACAACATCTGCAGTAGCAAAGCGCTACGAACGCTGCCTCAGCCAAACCCAAAGCTGTCCCCAAAGGGAATGCAAGAAAGAGGATTCACCAAACGATTTTGAACCCTTTTTTTCTTGAGGTTTACCTAAAAAGGTTGACCTTTGAGATTCACGAGAGACACAGAGAGAGGCAGGGAGGTACCTTGGAGGGTGCTGGCCGGCTGAGGCTGCATGCAGTGGGTGCTGCTGGCCACCAGCCTGCTCTGCAGGGCATGGAAAGCGCTGGGTGCTGTGCTGCTGGGGATCACAGCAGACGGAGCAGGGCTCGTGGAGGAGGTTTCTGCTGCCGAACTCAGCCTGCAAAGAAGAGGAAGACCCCAGTGAGATAAAACACACAGGGCAATGTGAGATGGCATTGACAGCGAGCTGTCACTGGCCTAAAGCAACTCAGAGAGCACCCATGGCAAAATCCATGTGTTTCTAAATTGGAAGTGAGTTTGTTATCATGTGTGTGCCTACAAAGGTGCTGCAAGGGCTGTGTCACTCTACACAAGAGCAATCTGCCCTGCTGTGAAATGTTTCCCATTTAAAACCTCCCTTTTGCTTGAGAACAGCTCTTCTTCCTCTCCCCTCACAGATCAGAGTCAGGTTCTCCAAAGCTTGGTTTGAATTAAAATTTAAAAGAGAAAACAGTGATGTGAGATGCCAACATTAGAGTCATCCTCCAGAAGAAATCTCCACAGGGAATTAATCAACTTTATGAGCCAGTATTGAGGCTTTTTTCCCCTATCTTTAAAAAAAAAATGCTTTATTCTTAGAGGGGAGGATTAAAGACACCACTAAATTTCTGGCAAAGACATCACAGTCATTCAAAAGAGAGATAAGAAACCCTGAATTTGGGAAACTGTATAGAAATAGGGCCTAACAGCCACGATATCTTCTACTTCTGCCCATTTCTGCCATTCTCAGACTCAACTGCTGGTTTTTGGAGCCGAAAATTCTGAAAATTCCAGTCATCAGCAAGTGAGCCAGCACTGTGCCCTTGTGGCCAAGAAGGCCAAAGCCATCCTGGGGTGTATCAGGAGGGGGGTGGTTGTAGGGCAGAGAGGTTCTCCTGCCCCTCTACTCTGCCCTGGTGAGACCACATCTGGAATATTGCATCCAGTTCTGGCCCCTCGTTTCAAGAAGGACAGGAACTGCTGGAGAGAGTCCAGCGTAGGGCTACAAAGATGATGGAGGGAGTGGAGCATCTCCCTTCTGAGGAGCGGCTGAGGGAGCTGGGGCTCTTTAGTTTGCAGAAGAGGAGACTGAGGGGAGACCTCATTCATGGTTAGAAATATTTAAAGGGTGAGTGTCACGAGGATGGAGCCAGGCTCTTCTCGGTGACAAACAATGATAGGACAAGGGGTAACGGACACAAACTGGAACACAGGAGGTTCCACTTCAATTGGAGAAGAAACTTCTTCTCAGTGAGGGTGACAGAGCCCTGGCCCAGGCTGCCCAGAGAGGTTGTGGAGTCTCCTTCTCTGCAGACATTCAAAACCCGCCTGGACGCCTTCCTGTGCAACCTCATCTGGGTGTTCCTGCTCCGGCAGGGGGATTGGACTGGATGAGCTCTGGAGGTCCCTTCCAATCCCTAATGGTCTGGGATTCTGTGATTCTGTGATACCACAGCTCTGCACACAGACATCACCCTGTTGGGGTGTTCCCTTCTGCCAAGAAGACCCACAGCTTATAAAAAAAACCCCAAATCCGCACTCACTTGGGGGCGGTGAGCAGCCCTGCCAGCTCCTTTGCGCCGGACACAGCCTGGCCGACAGCCACGGGGATGGGTTTTCCAGCGACAACTGCAAAGGAAAAAGAAGACATCTGAGTTTTTCACCTCCACGAGTCTCGAGGGGTAACCCCTCTCTCACGGATGCAGCGCCGCAGGCCACGGGCTCCGCATCTTCTCCGGGAAACCTCACGAACGCACTCCAGCGCCGCAGATCGAGAGCATCGGAGCAGAACTGCGAGTGAAAACCAAACTATCGCCATTGTGGTCCAACCAGGATTGACTAGATCAACATCCATAAGCAGTGAAATGTCAGCCCCCCTCACCAAATTCTCTCTCCTAAAATCACAACGTCCACTAAGCCCCCTCCTCCTCGTTCACCACCGCCTCAAAGCGATTAATTCTGGCTGGTCGCTAGCGATGGATTTTGTAAGCATTCTTGAGAGACACTTTACAAAATACACAGGGATGCGACGAGTCACAATTCTGAGTTTATTGCGGCGTTTTGGCGTACAACTGCGTTTGTCCTGGCCGTTCCTCCTGCTCGCGCGCGGTAAGAGGGAACTCCCGGCTTTGGTTCGCGTTTGCTTCCCCAATTCATTTCCTTTCTGTGAAAAGAAGTAAAAAGTTTGGAAAATCTTTTTATAAAAAAAAAAAACACCAAAAAGGGATTTTTCAAAGCTGCCAGAAGAGAAACCTAAGGAAGGATGTGTATTTGTTAGTTTATTTTCACAGTTCAATGGTTAAATTAACCGAGAGATGCGTCCAAAAGAGCAGAATTATTTCTCAGCTTCGAAAACCTCTGATTTCCCATCAGAATGGAGATGCTGCCCCGAGAACCAGCGATTGCTTTATGGATCTGTGCTCAATGTGAGGAAGTCGTAGCCGCCAGCGACACGGCCACGTCCTTCAGGCGCAGAGGTGACGGCAGCCAAAGCCTCTGGTTCAAGGGGAAGAAGACGGAGGACATCGCCTCTCCGTGGACCACAGGGACCTCCGTGATGCTCGTTGCAGTTTTCCCAGCCGCAAAGGCAGGAGAGGAGCTGGAATTTATTTATACGTCTACAAAGCACGTTTTGTGCCAGATCTCAGGCCCAAAAGGGATCAGCAGAGCAGGGCTCTGGGCTGAATTGTGAAGGCTGGATGCAGGAAGGTCTTGCAGGAGGAGGAACGTCACCATCGTCCCTAAAGCAGGAGCGCGTTCCAGGTGAGAGCTTCGCGCAGGAGCAGAACCAGGGATGCCCACGACCTGCTTGGAGCAAGGGGTCCGCCAGGACCAGCGTCCTGCTTCCAGCAGCAGCTCCATGCCTCGGAGCAAGGTGTAAAATTCGCCTTGTAGCTCAAAAAGCCGCAGCCGAGCGTTTTGCTCCTTTGTGTGATCCCAAACGTTGCGGAGAACGGAGGCTCCCACCACGCTCCTACGCGGTGTCAGCCCCAGCGCCTCCCCGGCTACCCCCGAGCCACTCACCCTGAGGCTCTGTCTGGTTCCTGCACCTAACTCCTCCAAAAATCACCCCCCAAGAAAAATCACAATCCCCATCCCCTCCCCACGCCGTGCCCCGGAGGAGCGGGGCCGGGCCACGGCCCCAACTTGGCTTTCTGGTTAAAAAGCGGCGCCGTAAAAAATGGCAACTCACTTTCTGCCTGGGTGGTGAGGGGGGCTCCGTTCCCCACGCCAGCGGCGTCTCCGTGGGACACAATGGTCACCTTGATTTTGGCTCGTTTGGAGGCTTTGGCGCACTGGGTCGGGCTGGGGGTCTGGTGCCTCTTCAGCTGCGTGCGGGCATCGTCTCTGTCAGCCCCTTCCGAGTGCTCCGAGGAGACTGGAACTAGGGGACACAGAAGGAGCTGTTTGAAACGCCACGGCCGAGCCCTCCAGGCCAGCACTGCTCCACCGAGGCGCGGAGGAGGGACGCATGCCCATGCACACAGCGCCCTCCATGCCAGCCCTGCCCATCTCCCATGCACCAGGAACCTGTGCTCCTCCTTTCCACCACCTACACCAACTTCCACGCGTCCTAAGCTGCTGTCGTTGGGCCAGGACTTAGCTCCTCACAGGCAGAATATATAATTGGATGCCTACAGCGATACCACACCTCAACAGCAACGCTTTTCATTCCAGGCCCCTCCAACATCCCTAATTTCCAGGGGGAGGGTGCAGAGATTTGCGGAGCTGCTCCCAACCATCGCTGCAGGAGCTGGGCTGAAGCACGGGGGTTTTTGCAGAGGCACCGAGCGAAGCAGCCGGGAGCACAAGAGGTGCTGAGCAAAGCCAAGCCCCTGCATCCCCCACGCTGCGTGGTGTTAGGGGAGAAAAACCACGCGCCGAGGTTTCTCTTCTGCGCCAACGGGGCGTTTGGCTGCCGTGTCCTTGGCCGTCACATCCGTTCTGTCCTACCTAGAGCACAGGTTTGCCACGGTTATTCCAAAAAGAACAGAGGACACGGGACAAGCGCCGAAACATCCTCCCCAT
This sequence comes from Mesitornis unicolor, assembly GCF_000695765.1. Lineage (NCBI taxonomy): Eukaryota > Metazoa > Chordata > Aves > Mesitornithiformes > Mesitornithidae > Mesitornis > Mesitornis unicolor. The sequence goes on along the minus strand of NW_010162480.1, from coordinate 9,257 downwards.
CCGTCCTCCACACATCTCCCACCGCTGGAGTACGACCGTCCAGCCCCAGCCCAAAATGCCGGTGGTCTGGGTCGAAATGAGGGCGCAGGTTGGGCTCCCGCTGCGGTGTTTGCAGCCTGGTGTGCTGGTGTGCAAGGGGAAAAAGCCCTCGCTCAAAGCTACGGAGAGCCCTTTCCATCCAGAGCCTCTGCAGACCGCTGCCAAGCCAGCTAACTCCCTCTTTCCAGACAGCCCTGGGCATCTAAGCTGTGCATTCAACAGCCAAGAGGCGAAAATGTCCATCCCTTTTCATTTATATATATCCAGATACAAACATACTATAGAAAAGCAACGAGATCTGTGGGTGTAGCACAGGACTGCAGCCAAATCCCTACATGTGAGGCGACTCCAAGCGTTTTTGGGTCCCCTAAACAAGGGCCAAGCTTGCTGGCCGGCCAGCGGCGGCCACGCTCTTCGTGTTAACCCGTGCCCCTCGTGCAAGGCTCCCATGCCCCCCTCCACCTGCAAACATGCGTGGTCCAAATCACCGTCCAGAGAGAGCTCAGACCGCAGGCACCAAAGCCCCCCCACCAAGCAGGACAGTGCAACGGCACATGCACAGGCGTTAGGTGCCCTTCGAAGCATCAGCGAGCGGTGACCCAACGTCCCCCCGTGTCCCCAGCGCACGAGAGCGGAGCCCGCTGCCCCTGCTGCGTATTCGGGAGGAGCTCCCCGCTCTCCAGACAGCGCAGCACGCACCCCCCAGCTCCCTACCTCGCATCCCAGGCAGCTGAGCCAACGCAGTAACGAGCCCAGAGATCTTAACTGGCTTTCAATCTTATCAAAAGGCAGGCCAGGCTGGTGCCAGCCTCTCCACGAGCATGGAAACATCCCCTGGGGTTTCTCTTCCCAGCAGACGCTGGGTGGGAGGACTCTGGATAAGCGCAGGGCTCCATGGGTGCTCCCAGGCCAACCTCATTGCATGGGGAGAGCGCAAAACATGGCTCAAGGGAGAAAGAAACCTTTAAAACAACCAGCTCAGGCCAATACTTGCCTCAGGAGTTTGTTACCGTGGTTGTACAGGTGCAGTTTGGGCCATATCTCGTGTGGTTCAGGGCAAGCAGGGGGCCCGTATCTCAGGAGCCTCTCCACAGCACATCAGTGCCACCAGCTCTGAGGTACAAGCACAGGTATTTGGGGTGCAGTTCCCACCCACACCAATGCTCTCAGCACCCTGGGGTCACCTGAGTAGAGAACTGACACCAACAGCTCACCGCAGCCTCCCAAAGCCTTGGGTTTCAACTTCTCGTCCTCTGCTAATCCCAGACCCACACAGTCAGTCACTGAGATGGCAAAATGTGTCTTTAGATACGCTGTGGATGTCACCCCTCCATCCCTAACCCTCACCACAAGCACTGAGATCCACCTCCCTGCATGCTCCAGCACCCAACGTAAGAGACCTCGGGACTAAAGACTGCTCACCCCTGGTGCAGGCAGCATCCCTCTGCCACCCATCCCCTCTCCCTGCCCTCTCTGCTCTTCTCCAGCTCTCTCTGGCCAAGAATCGCAGCTCCACGTCTCTACAGCTGCCACAAGTCACTTAACAACCCCTTGTTTCTGCTCCTTCACTGCTCCACGTCTGAAAGGCCCCAACACCACATGCAGTCTCCCAAGCTGGCATCCATGTCCACTTCTCAGCCCCGAAACAGTTAAAATCACTATCACAAAAAAAGCCACCGCATCATCCACAAAGTTTTAGTCCATCAGAGCAAACCAGCTGTGAAACTATGCGTCTCAAAGAGCAACAGTTACCTACCAGGATGGGGAAAGGGGCTGCTTTCAGCTAGCAAGAGGGCCGTTGGCTTTAGCTTCAAATGCAGCAATAAGAAAGCAAAAAGCAGGGGGACAAGGGGACACGTTGGGCCACATCCCTAAACCAATGCAAGGGACGAGGAAGACGATGAAAGACGGCAGCAGAGACAGAGAGAGGGAGAGAGACAGAGAGAGAAGTGAGGAGATACTCACCAAAGAGACATGAAGAGGTGCCAGGAGGAAGAGCTTTCCTCACCAGCATGTTTTGTTTCAGAAAAGCAGCAAACTGAGCTGAAATGAATCAGAGAGAATTACAGTATCACAGCCCGGCTCTGGAGGGGGACAGGGGGACTCCAGGGACACGGCTGAGACCCACGGACAGAGACCTCGGAGCAGGCAGGGAGCTCCAGACGTGACTTATCCCATGGCACACAAGGGAGACATGAGCCCTCTCCAGCCCCACAGCCATCAGGAAAAGGTGCAGGGAAGGAGAGAGGGCTTGGCTTGACCGAGCGGTTGCGCCGAGAAGCTGAGAGCAGCCGGGAAACAGCAGCCAGCGCGTCCCCGAACGGCCACGACCACGCTGCAGCAGCGCTCCCGGCAAAACACGGCAGCCACGACACGCACACTCCACCAACCCCCCTCCTGCTATCCAGAGCCTTCCTCCCTCAGCTACAACAACAAAGGAATGGATTTATTTCATCTGTGGGCTGAGAAATTAAGGGAGATGCAAGCTTCAGCTTCCCCCGAGTTAGAGAAAGACTTTGGAGGGTCACAGTGCTGCGGGAACCAACAAAAAGCCTGTCCATATCTGCCATGAACAGAGAAATCAGGAGAGAAGGGAGGACGGAGAACTACTCCCCAGGTGCTGCTGCTATTTGCCAGAAGGGATCATCATCAACAAAACCATTACCTACACTCACAGCGTTCACAATCACACTGAAGCTCTTTAATCAGCATCAAACAGGACAAAAAAAACCCCCACAGCTCAAGCTGGTTTCTCATTCAGAGCAGGTTTTCCACTGCCATTTGATGCAAGATGACTCTTATTATCCAAGCTCCGCTGTTTCAGTCACAATTCAACGGCTTCAATCATCTCCTGAGCACCTTTTGTCTCCCTCCCAAGCAGCCTTCAAGGATCTGAGACACCAGTCAAGGGGCTCACACTCGAAAAATGAATTAAGAGTACAGATTTGGGCAGCCAGAGCAAGTGAAAACCCTTCCCACTGGTGCAGAAAGGCCCCGCAAGCTGCAGGAACACCATTTCCAACCTAATTTCAACCCTCCACAGGCTGCTGCCTTCAGGTGACAGTGACAGGGGACCAAGCTGTAGCGAAAGCTGCCACAGGGAGCTTGGGATCAAAGACAAGACTCAGAAGACAAAAACCTCAACACATCAGGATAGATAAAAGACCAAAAATTCGGATTTTAAGAGGGTGAGGAAGCTGCAGGGCATTACCTTGTGCCTGCTTGTGCGTCAGGACAGTGTCCGTCCTCTGCATCTGCCTCTTCAGCAGCTGCGTGGTGCCGATCTGGTTGGGTTTCTGGATGGAGGACACAGCAGCCACTTTGGTCTTGGGGCTCGATGTGGGGCTGCTGGAGACGCTGGATAAGTCCTGCTCCGAGAGAAGGGACATCTCTTACCCCTACATTTCCGACAACACGCGTCCTTTTGCTGGAGCAGATCTATTTCTGCAAGTTTTGTTTGCCCCACCTCCCTCTTCCAACACCAACAGCATCTCCCAGCACTCATTTCAACCACAAAAGCATCTCTTTACACAACCCCAGCTCAAATCATCCCAGATGAAGCCCCCACCTCCGAGCCCGACGGCGAGGCAGGCACTTTGGCCGCCGGTGAGGCGGGCCTGCTGGTTCTCTCTGGCAAATCGAACGACAAATCCCTCCTGGTCGAGTCGCGCGGCTTCTTCTTCTTCTCAGCATCCAGGTCACGGGGATCAGAGCCCGTGTGGCTCTCTGCTCGGGTGAGGACGCCGGTCAAGAAGTCAGCTATTTCATCCTAGGAAGGATGAAACAAGTATTGGGGTGCAGGTCTCTAAAGAACTGATCTTCACAGCTTGAAGCGAAAAAAAAAAGAATTAAAGATTCCCAGAGGGACAAACGGATAAGGCTCTCTAGGTTTAATAATCCACAAAAAGAGAAAACCTTGCCTAAAACCTTACAGACAGAGCTTGGCTTTCTCATACTCCACTGATCTCTGATACATGAGGGAAATACGATGCTCCCCAAAGTGCTGCTTGCTTCCTCAGGTGGATGTACCCGAAATCTCGCATCTCTCCTCATGAAAGGGGGCAGCCACTTCAAAATCCCACCCAGGAGACAGATTACCTTCATCCACCCAACCTTGGCAGTAAGGTTAAAACGTGTGGTTACTGAGACATTTCAGCACAGATTCTCTGTTTAATAGATACGAGGTGTAAAAGGAAGATTTCTGGGGTTACCTGGATGCACCTGTCCACCATACTCTGGGTCAGGCCTTCCAACTTCTTTTTGGCTTTGCTTATCCTGTTAAAAAGAAAACAAACAGATGGAAGTCGACACACATTTGGTTTTCCACTTTCACACTCACAACTTCATTTTTCACCTGAGAGTAAGACTCCAGCGACTGCAGGCTCATTCCCTTACCCAGTCTGACACAGAGTAAGGCCAGGGCTTACAGCTCGAGAGCCACATCTGCTGGGAAGAGGGGATTCATCCCCTAGAAGTGCTGGGACAAACCTCAAGGACTGAGGAAAAAGGCCCAGCATCCCAAAGCATTTTGCAAAGCAAATACGATGTTTCCTTTCCTTTGGAGCTCTGTTTTCAGACCCAATATCAGAGTTTTACATTTATTATTTTCCTCTCTCACAATAATTATCATTACTATAGATTGCTGACTCATATAATGCTCCAAAACCTGCTGGGCCCAGCTTTAGCATCAGGCCAACCCTATTCTCATGAACGACTTGCTTAGAGGTTTTTTGGTGCAGTTATTCCAAACACACACAAGTGTGACAGAAGAACAAGCTCCAAACTTTACTGGATCTTTAACCTACCACCACTTATGCAGATTTAGCACAGAAAAATCAATGTCTATCCAACACAGCAGGTTTTCAACAATAAAGCTGATCTCGATGGAGCATTTTTCTGCAGTTCCCATCTAGTTCCAGTTCCAAATTTGGGTTGTTGGGGTTTTGTCATACACAGAACACTCAGATCTTGCCCAGCGTTCATGGGAAGAGAGCATCCGTCTCGCAGAGAGCTACCTGAGATTGTCGTCTGCTCCTCCCACCACCACCATGCTGTTATCGGCTCGTATTTTCTCCCGGAAATCCTCCATCGCTTCGATGTTGCACTGCAGGGAATTCTGACCGATCACGAACAGGACAGGGGTCTTCATCTCCAGGAGGGGGTCATCAACATCCTGCGAGAGCAAAGGGAGTTGTAATTCGGAAGGACTGATCCAGGACACAGAGAATTTAGGGCCAAACACCTTTCTGAATCAGCTGAGGATTTCCAAAGAGGGAAGGCACGTGCCATAGGGGGAGTCAGCACTTCATGTGCAATCCCATTACACAGCAGCTGCGTCCTGAAAAGAGAGGTGTATAAAAATACATGTCTATAAATTAAGTGGTTTGTTTAAACACCTCATGAGAAAGACTGACTCAAAAGCTGAATGGGTCCATAGCACTGCTACTCATTAACAGCTGAGAGCAACGCCCTCCCCCTCAGAAACCCGACTTCACTGCATTTCTCACTGGACTTCCAAGCTCATTTCTATGAAATTAAAAGATTAAATGGCCCCATCTCCCTTTGGTCCTTACCCCTCTGGGGCCGTCAACAGTGAGCAGCGGGAATCCAAGGCACACAACTGCAGTGACGTACTCCATCACTGAAACCTGGGGAGAAAAAGCAGCAATCGGCATCCTAAGCACCAAGGGTGCAAAGGCTTCCTTGCTGAGCTCCTGTTGGGCATAGAAATATCTTCCATATTTAGATTTTGTTGGGGAAAAAAAACCCATTTGAATTAATCAGATTGCTTAAGCCCCCAAGACCAGAAAGGATGTTTGGATGTCAGGCCTTGGAAACACAAAAAGGACAACAACCCTGGCAGAGCCTTAAACGCAACAGTAATTCCCATCTAACTCCAAACTGAAACTGTCAAGGGGGCTCTGAGAGGATGCAGAGCGATGGGGTACTTACGTGACAGGCCACCAAGGCACCCGTGTTCCACCCGATGAGGATGATCGGCTTGTGAGAGAAGTGGCTGTGAATCTATGGGAGAAAAAGAAAAGGACACGGATGGAGAAGAGGGACAAGATGCTGGGGTCAGGCAAGGCGAAGAGTTTGAGGGGAGCAGCAAAGGCTCTCCGTGACGCTCGGCGCTGTCGCTCACCTCCGCCACTTTGCCCCTCACGGCCCCGATCATGTGTTCCAGGCACTGCAACACTCCCACCCCGCTGCCGTTGTTCAGGAGGTGCGTGGCGATGGGAATCACCTGCGGTTTGAAGTGGAAGATCAGTAAATAATGAAGGCATCACTGGGGACAGCAGGTGCCGACAACAATTGGCACAGGCTGGAACCCAGTTTATGCATGAACTCGTGCTTC
>NW_010162480.1:630-2829 GCF_000695765.1 Mesitornis unicolor | reverse complement strand
TTCTCTCCCGCCAGGATACACTTCTGGCTACTAAAAACAGAGGAAGTTGAGAATTCCCCACAGAAATAACCTCTGCTGCTCACAGACACCCAGTACATCCACACCAGGAGGTGGGTGAGCAGCTCTGCATCCAGGCAGAGGATACTGTGACCTGCAGCCCTTCTCCTCCAACCTCTCCCTACTAGAACACTCATCAATCCTTAAAAACAGCAATAATACAACCCAAACTGCTGGATGATGAATGACTTTGGTCAGCAAGAGACCCCAAATGCATTGGATTTGGGCAACTTCATCCCCTGTGCAGTGTCTCAGATGGTAAATGCTGCAAGTGGCAGATTTCGAGGTCCATTTTTAGCAGAACCAAGTATTTTGGTGCACAGAAAGCTTAGAAAAACAAGCTCAGCGGCCACAGTCCAGCACAGCTGCTGGTTTGAACTTCCCTGCTCTCAAACCCAACCATACCAACCTTTCCCAAGCAGGAGAGCTGCGACTGCCAGAAGCGGTGCCGTCGAGAAGTGGGGAACATGGCGTTGGAGGGTCCGGAGGAAGCGATCAGGATGAGGGGGGAACCAGGCAATTTGCTCTACAAAGTTCAACAAGAGGCGTGTAAGGGAAAGCAACTTCCCTGCCCACGACCTCGCTGCACAAGGAAGCGAGAAGGATCGTGCATAGTTCATTAATTTCTCAGATTTTCCCCAGCCAAAGCCGTGTCCAACAGAAGGAGCCCCCTGCATTGAGCAAGGAGGAAAAGAGTCCCAGAAGCAAGACAGAAGAGGAAGGGAGAGGACAGCAGAAGGATGGGAAGAATAAAATGATGTGAGATGTCGCTCCCTGCGAGCCCCAGGAGGTACTCACTGGTTTATTGTGCGACAAAACACCCACAGCTGGGTCCCACGGCCTCTTCAGCAGCAGGGACAGAGCCTCAGCACCCGCTGCCCCCGTCTTCGTGGTGGAGGAGAGCAGCATCCTGTCGATCAGCGTGGGGATCTGGAACCAGAGGCCAGAAAGGACTGAGAAAACACACACAGCCGCTCCAAAGAGAAAGGATAAAGACTTCCTTTAAATAAGCTTTAGAAAGGGAGAACATTATAAGTGATAGCAAAGACTTTCACTGCTTTTATCACCTTTCCTTTAAGCGTTTGCAAAGCATCCAAGTAAGCAGCCAGCACTGGCAAACTCAGGGTTTCCACTAACGTGGTGTGAAGCCACTGGATCAGTTTGGTGTCCCAGTTCACGCTAGCCAAAGCTTGGCGGACCCTCCGAGCACATTTATCCACTGCTATCCTCCTCAGCACTGGCTCGTTGCAAGCCTGAAAACCAGGAAATTAAAAAGAGACACAGTTATGGGAAAAAATCAAGAAAGCCACGTGCATCCCGAGCCACAGGAAAGTATTGGCTTGGGCAGCCTGAAGTCCTCTGGCAGAAAGCAAAGAGCAACATCCTCGCAGTGAGGGTAAAATAATGCCTTAAACAAGCCCAGAGCTGCCTGGTTTTTAAGATTATGCAACCTAAAGACCAACACTTTCATCTTGACTCGATCAGGCTTTGCTAGGAAGGGCTGATAAAGACAGAACAGGCAGCGACTCTGCTGGAAAATGAAGCAGGGAGTAAAAGGCCTTACCCCTTCGTTAGCCAGGCGAGCCAGCCTGTCCGACTGCAGCGCTTTGTGGATCTTGTTAAACAGCTTGTTCTGCGCCATCGTCCAACCCGTCCTGCCAAAAAACCAGAGAAGGAACGTGGGTCACCATCACGCAGACATCCAGGTCCCACCACAAGCTGCTGCCTGTCCCCAGAGGTGGCCGGGAGCACAACTGGGGCTGATTTATGGCTACAAAATGAGTTTTGCTACCAAGGATTTCATTAGTAGGATGGCTCGATAGAAAACACCGGGTTTGACACGTCACTGGGGCATGTCGGCGACGTCAAAGCATCAAAAAGGCAAGAGGAACAGCAGAAGCGATAAATAAGACCAAAATCATCACTCCCTTGAGGTTATTGCCACATTTTTCAGGCAAACTGTCTGGAAAAAAAGAACCCCACACCATTCCTTGTAAGGTCAAGACACCTACAGGGAGGGGGTTTAATTTAGGGTGGAATTTATGCATATTCTCATTTTTAACTTTTGACATTGGGATACAGCTGAATTGAGGACCAATCTAAAGAATCCCTGTCCCAGCCTCCTCCGAACAAAGCAGAGAC
>NW_010162480.1:0-599 GCF_000695765.1 Mesitornis unicolor | reverse complement strand
GAAGAGCGGGTCCAACAGCTGGGCCAGCCCCCACCGTTACATCCCACAGCTTTCCCAGCGGGCAGGCGAGGAATTTGGACCCAAGAATTCATTTTCTTCCAACGTTAATCAGCTCAGGAATGTCCCTGTGTATCGAGTCACACTAGAAATAACCCACACCACACAACGTGCAACTGTTTAGTGCCCAAATTTCTTCGCTGTCCTGGCCTTACCTGTTGACGTGCTCCTCCCAGTCGTCCGGCGGCGGAGGGGCATCAGCATCGGTGCGAGCGAACATCACGTGGCGCTCGCACTCGTTCATCACGCTGCGCGCCTTCTGGTTGTCATAGAGCGGCACGGGTGTGGATGTCACCGTCTCGACATCAATGGGGACGTCAGCTTCTCTGTGGGGAATAATTATACTTTAGGGAAGGGGATCGCACACCTTGGGGGTCTGCCGTGCTTTACAATTAAAAACGCATGGAGATTTGTAACCCTGTATCTTGTTATCCTCAATCCCAGACCAAGGATGTCCCATCCTTCACCCCAAACTCACCCATGACCCCAGCCCCACACCCCAATCCTAAAGCAAACCATTGAGGTCTGGCCCCCCTCCAGCC
>NW_010162479.1:6904-18209 GCF_000695765.1 Mesitornis unicolor | reverse complement strand
ACTTTGTGACTTTTTCTCTCTCTCTACAACTTGTTCTTCCCCCCCCTCTTCTCCAGTGTCTGAGAAGGATTTTGCAACTTACATTGGCTTTTCTATATTGCATACATAAAAGTCCATCAAAAGAAGTCAGAGTAGGACCAAATGTCTGCATTCTGACTGCTCCTGTTAGAGCAGAGAAATTCTCCTGTTTGCTACCTGATCCTGTTCTGCTGCTGGTTCTCTATGCAGTGGAAGCTGCTAACAGTGATAAGTAAAGGTGTTTATGAGTCTTTTCCCATTAGACATGCTACTGAGCAGCATTTATTTCTGTGGTCAAAGAAACTTAGGAGACAGTGCACAAGTTAGTTGTAGACAAGAAGGTCAGTTGAAGAATATTGGTAGAGATATCTCATTTTGATGAAAGCACCAGGGAACTACTGGCAGAGCAAATGGAGATCTGGTTTTGGCACTGAATAATTAAACTCTCTGCGTATCAGTTTTTCAGGCACGAGCTCCTGAGAGGCTTAAAAAGACGAACAGTTAGTGTTCATAAGAGTAGTTTCTTCTCTTCTGTGCTGAAGTTTGTGATCAGACCAAAACTACCTGTTGTTATTCCTGTTCTAGGATGGCATCAGTCTTGTACAGAATTCTGGTGAATCAGAACCACTATTTTTTTAGAAAATAATTTTCTGCCTCATTCTTGTCCTTGTTGAGGACATAATATTGTCACAGAGGACCATTATGTTCTTACATGTGGAGCTGGTAGGGTAGACTGTATGCTAGGAAGTACTTTGAGTGGGAAATGATCAAAAGGGCATCAAGTAGCTAAGTGCATACTTGTCCTTGAAAGACAAAGAAATTGTAAAACTTTATTCTCATTTCTGTCCAAACAAATCCCTCCATATGTTTAATCTAAAAAAACCCACAACAAAACCAAAACTCCCCTAGGGGATGGTATCAGGGAGAAAATGAATGTGGACCCTTTGATTTGCTGGTCCAGGCCAAATAACCATTGGGATCATAATGTCATCAAATTAGAATGATTTAGTGAGTTATCATCAGGCATGTAACTATCTCCATGTACAGATAGCTGCTAGAATATTTTTGCTCAGCTGACATCTGATCCTTGAGCAGTGAAGGTTTGCCCTAGCTTCAGGTCTGTCTATTCAGATTTGATTCTTCTGCTAGAAGTCTGGCTGTGGGGAAGCATTGCTTCATTGCTGTAGGTCACAGTTCTCTTATTCCCTTGACTAAAAGGTTAAGCTAGTTAAGAGTTTAAATGATTCCTTAGGGTATAAAGGTATATATAGATCAAAATGAATCAATCTGCTAATTGACATCCAGCAGCTTGCACTGGTTTGAAGAAAAGCTGATATGTTTTGTTGGGAGTTCCATAGCATTGGAAGGTAAAGCTGCTGGAAGTGTGTACCAGCCCAGTCCCTTGGATAGCAAATAGCTGGGGCACACCTGTGTTTGCAGAAACTCTGGTATTTAAATAACTGTGTTTGTTTTAAAGCCAAGAACACTGCATTATATAGGCAAAAGGTGCAAATGGAAATGCAAGCTTTGTGGGTCCAGTTTCTTTCAGACTAGGGTAGGGTAGGAGCACATCACAGATCTGTGCACAGCAGCATGAACAAGCTCTTTTAGGCCCTCAGCTGACAAGTTCTGTTCCAGTGGTAGTCTTAATGGCCAGTGTCTGTGTCTATTGAGAAATAAAATTGCTTGGGTTCACATCTCTTGCCAGCGTCCAGGTGGAATTTGCATTACATCTCCTCATTGTGGTAAAAGCAGTGGCAGGTAGGAAGCTTTGCAGTCCCCTGTCTCCTTAACGAGCCTATCCTCAGCCCTTCTGAAGCACAGTTGCTGCAGGAACTGGACTTTATGATGGGTAAACACAGAAAACCCCAGAGTATTGCACAAATCAGCAGACTGTTCTCTCCACATTGTGCTTGACACTTTCTGCCTTAGAGTAGTCTTTTGCAGTACACCCTGCAGTACCTAATCTTAAGTTTATAAATTGCAGTATCTGGTGGTGGTACTGAGCAAACCTGTCATTACAATTTGTACCATTTCTATGGCTAATCTTGCATTGAGCAAGTTTCTTCAAGTAAGCTTTCAGTTTTCCTTTGCAGCCTTGAACTCTTTGGACCATGGAGGTTAATTGTCCTCTCCTCTTGGTATTCAAACTAGTGAGATGTCGACATGGTCACTGACTAAAGGAGCTGGATGTTTGATGCCAAGCCTCTTATCTTTAGAGGCATGTAGTTGCATGTGTTTGCTTATGTCCTTCAGACAGTCCAGGAGAGGCTCTCTGTTCTCAATACACATACCCTTTGCTCTATCAGAATGCATAAGTACTCATTGTAGCAGTCTACCTGTCAAATGTACAAAATTGATCCATGCATGTATCAGTTTGGGTTAATGGCTTAGCATCTTGCTCTTATGAACAGTTGCACATCTCACTGAAGACTGTAACCTGCCGTAGCATTAAGGAAAGATAATTAAGCACAGTATGCTTAATACAGCAGTGGTTTTTTGGCCAGTAATTATTTCCCTTTTCTTTTATGAGGCGGTCCATGCTGTCTAGCCATTTGGTAGAACCATGAATCCTCCAAAATGAGGAGGATTTACCAGTACAGTTTTACTGATAAAACTGTGCCAAATCTTGAATGTGTTTCTTAGTGAGGGGTCTCATAAGAAAGTGTAAGGAAGAATTCCTGTAGCTGCGCTCTGGAACTTCGTAGGCAACTCCAGAACTCTCCTTATCCTTTCTTTTCTTCATGTTCCTTGTAACCTTTTAAAAAGTAAAGACAGCTATTTAAGATAAACAAGCCTTTTTTACAATATACAGCACAGACAATCTTGAAGCCATCTTGGCTAGGCTCTGTCTCCTCTGACTGTGTCTTGGTGGTTTGTCAGATGGACTGGAGAATTCAGGCCCGAGGGGAAAAAAACAACCATTTCGGTTTATATGCTATGTGTAGTATTACTTTTTGCAGTAGGGTGTTTTTGTTATTAAAACAACTATTGTGATATCTTTCTCCTGGAGGAGATTACAATTTAGCAGGTAGTTGAAGCACTTTTTTGAATAATAAAGATAGGTGTGATGGTTTTTGAATGTGACATTATTTATAGTTGGCTTACAAAAGAAATACCAGATCCTAAAACCAACTTGTGCAAAGGACTCTGGACTAAATCCTCTGTCAATAAGATTAGACAGTTGGTAGCTTTCCTGCCATTAATCCAGCAGCTGTAAAAGGTGCATTCTGCTCAGCCTTAGGAGTTTCTTAATCCCAAATGTCTGTTAAAATGTCAAGTGAAATAGCATTTCAAGAGAGAAATAAATATCCTACAGGGAACACTGTACTAATTCTCCAGCTTGCAATACAGCAGAACCTGCTATACTGCTGCTCCTGCAATACATTCAGAAAAGCGTTCATGGACAGAGCACTCTGTTTTTAATTTTTCTGAATGCTTAACTTGGCTCCCTTAGCAAAGTTCCAGTACCAGTGGCAGTTCTGCTTTTCCACCACAGAGAGGCAGGAATCATTCTTTGCCCCTGTCCATCTCCAACTGAGTAGTTGGAGATCATCTCACATGTGCGGATGGGTATTGTGACAAATTTCAGCTTGGAGACAAAGCTGACATTACTACTTCCCTGACAGTGGGTGCATGGTACCCTGCTGTTGGTAGGCTGTATGCAGCCATGGAGACAAGTAGTGATAAATGTTGGAAAAATTAGAACTCTATAAATCTATCAAATAAGAACAACTGCTTTCAGACTGACAAATATTTTGTGTGGAAGACAGAAGGACCAAGGAGCTTTTTGGTCTGTGCTGCACTGTGTTAGTCAAGGACAAGTTGTCAAGGACAGTCATGTATAAGGAAGATCAGGGACCATAAATACTACTGCTGTGCACACAGGAAAGAAGTGCTTGCCTATTCTAGCTCCCTCCTCCAGGACACATTTTAATGGCTTTTGAGTGCCAAAAGGTGAAGTGTCTCTTTAAAGGACCTGTTTCCTATGAATTGCTCACCTTCCAGATGCAGTGAATGGTCCCAAAAACTGTGTGGAAGAAGTCTGGTGAATTAGTGTCAAGTCTACTGGGGTGACTGGATTGAAGCAGTGAGAAAGATTGGCAGGTGATCTGCTGGAGAGGAAGAGACATGGAGACATTCCCAATAACTTTTTAGCAGAGGTGTAAGACATGGAAGATGAGTGTGAATTAGAGGAGCCCCTCTTGAAGACCTTGGGACAGAGAAAGGGATTATGGAACACTTTACATGGACTTGTTTTCCTTCTAGGAGGTAGAAGGAGAAGACAGGTGCCTGTAACCCCAATGAAGGCTGAGAATTCCTTGTTATACTGGCTAGAGATTTTGCTTATCGTTTACTCTTGAGGTGTAGCTCAAGCAAGTCACTTTAAACGAATTATTCTGTTATCTGATTAGTAGGTTTGAGAGTGCTGTGGAAGGTCGTATCAGAGACCTGAGAAGAACATTTCATTTAAGCAAGAATTGTCCAAACGCACTGAATAGTTCTCAGATCCCTGGGGAATTCACCGAGAGTTTAACAACAGCAAGAACAAAAAATAGACAAGGAAGGAAATCCTAAATCATAGCCTTGTTCTTGCTGAAGGCAAGGGAGCTGAGCCTTGCCTTTCCTTGGCCACATAGGGTGGGTCATGTCCTGGTCTAGCTTTGCTGTATAGATCTCAGTAACAACAAAATTGCATCTACTGACACCAAGAGGCCTAAACCCAGAATAGCAAGTGTAGGCAGACATCAAATTATTGACTTCAGTAGCGTTTTGGAACCTGAAGATTATATTGATGCCTCATTTTTCCTAATTTTACTCTTTTGGACAAACCTGCATAGTTGTTAGGATAGATCCAAGATGTGGAAAAGAACAAAGCATCATACAGGGAAATAAAATTGTGAGCTTTTGAGTAGACCTGCAACACAGGTAATGCTATTCAAGTATCCTGGCATCTGTTGTTGTATTCAGTGATGGTCAACTGCATGTGACGACAGCAAGTGTTTGTGCTCTCTTTCTCTCTGGTGTACCCCTATATCAAAAAGTGAGGTTTCTTGTAGAGGAGGAGAACTGTGGCATAGTCAATGTGAGGAATTCTGTGATGTGGATCCTTGCAGCCTCTGCTAAGCATGCAGCTTTGTGCCCTCTGGGTAGAGGCTGCTGTCTTGGAAGATCTCTAACTGTTACATTGCACAATGCTAACTTGTAGCAGCAAGGGAGGAATCAACTAACCAATGAAAAAACCCTCATCTAGTTCATTTTTTTACCAATCTCTATATAGTGACAAATATGAAGAAATCTGAGCACTTTCTGCATGGCTGGTGATTACCAGACCATATGTGTAACTAATCATTAGTTGTCCTAGATACCCCTCCCTCGATATGGGAATACTTTGATGTTTGCCCACCATTTGCACACTGGTACTTAAGACAATACCCAAAACACAGCTACTGATGAAAAGATTTGTTTTGTCACCTCACCACTGCATTGCATCAGAGCCATATTTAGTGTAAGTAAAGTTACTCAGTTAAGGACAGATATGGTGGAGCCATTTTAAAGATGTGTACCTGGCACTATGAATCCTACTTTAAAATATGTACAGCCAAAAATCATCATGCTACCATTACAAAGCAAATTTTGTTTTCTAACAATTTCTCTCCGTTTTTTTCCTCAGGTGTGAAAACCTGCGTGTGTACAAACTAGGTCTCTTTTCAGGTCTTTGGTGGATGCTAGCCCTTTTCTGCTGGATCAGTGACAGAGCATTTTGTGAGATCTGGTCCTCATTTAACTTCCCCTATTTGCACTGTGTATGGTAAGTGTTGTGTATAAACTCCATAGTTTGATGCAAATTTGGTATGTCCTCACCTCATTACCCTTCTGTGCTGCCTGGTGTCTATTTCTGGTTAGTGCTAGATGGATTTACTGGTAAGATTATAAGCCCAGAGCAAGTCTCATGCTATCCAAGGTGTCAGATTTAGAGGCTCTTTGGCCTGATAAGGTTCTTCAGACACTGAGTTGATTAATTGCAACTGAATTCCTTGCCCTACTGGTTACTAAAAACCCTACAGCACTGCTCAACTGGAGCAGCAATTGTGAAAGCTTAAACTTCCACTGTTAACAACTGAGGATGAAGTAGAGGAGCAGTGAAAGGTTTTGATGCCTTACATTACAAATTGTGCTCATCATTTCTACACAGAGCTATCAGATGCATAGAGACCAAACAGCTGCAGCCAGTTTAGACCAAGGATGAGCTACGGTTTTGTAGTTTTCTTTATTTTTGCCTGCATCCAAAGGGTAGACAGCAACCGTATGGGGGACTCGGGGGAAGAAGGTGAAGAACAGACTGATTTTAAAACATGGTGATATATTTGATTGCTCTATTGAAGTCATGTTACTGATTTTTCTTTTTTGGGGGGAGGTAGCAGGGCGAAGTGGTGGGCATAGCATTACCTGTGTTGCAGGTCTACTTAAAAGCTCACAATTTTATTTCCCTATATGATTTCAGGCACATTTTGATTTGCCTTGCGGCGTACCTGGGCTGTGTCTGCTTTGCTTACTTTGATGCTGCCTCTGAGATCCCCGAGCAGGGCCCTGTCATAAAGTTCTGGCCCAGTGAAAGGTGGGCATTCATTGGGGTTCCTTATGTCACCCTCCTCTGCGCACACAAGAAATCACCTGTGAAGATCACATGAAGTTGGCCATGGAATGAGGATGGAGTTTCAGCTTACCTTCCAGCACAGACAGCATTTAAATAATGATAAATGAATAGGGTTGTATTTAATCTTCATAAGATACGCAGCACCTCAGGTGTTGTAGAAAGAGAAGACAAGTGTGTTCTTTCCTCTCTGGAAAGGAGAGAGGAAGCAGGAGGGTGGAGGCTCTTGAACACTGAAGTAACCACTAACTTCTCTGGTTGGCTCTGTTTTGCACTGTTGTTTTCAATGTAGCATTTCTCTTGATAAAAGCTCTTTCCAAATACCAGGCTCATGGAATGATGTTTCTGCAGCAGGTCACCTCTGGTGCTTGATTCACTTCTGTAATTTCTGGCCGCCTTTGTGAAAGAAACCAGTCCAAGATGCCTACATGCCACCTTGTGTCCTTCTCAGCTCTGATGTTGATGTGGTTGCACGTGGCCACAAGAGTGTGCTCGAAGCATGTGCTTCTCCCAGCCTGGCGGGTAACACAGGGAGGCCGGCTGTGCATCAGTGGATCACTGAGTATGTGGTTACTTCCCCAAGTACAACAGGAGACCAGAGCACAGTGTTTGCAACTTGCAACTTGTAACTTGTTTGGATCAGTGCAGTGTAAACGTGGGAAGAGCTGACAGAAGATTCAGTCCCTAAAACTAAATAGGAGTTCAAGGGTTTTGAATTGTTCTGCATTTCCACTGACTTGTGGACATTTGTATGCTGCATATTTCCCTTTTTGGGAAATGTTACAGAAATCCCATTCTACCTCTGCAGACATGTTAGGTCTTGAATTTGACCTTGAAGCTCACACAGAAATGTGAACATTAACTTCAATAAGATCTCAGGTCAGCATGGATTGATAGTTTGATTAAACTGTAAAAACTAGTAGATGCCTAGCTGTACATCTAATTTGAAAGTTAACTTCTCACCAATGCATTTCAAAGTGACTTGAACTATAGTCCAGTACTCTGTCAGTTACACTTAGGAAAGAATTAGACAGCTGCTTAAAAACCAAGCTGAAGACTTAAATTTCACCGAGCAATGAAATGTGACATTGAGTCTTGCATTCTTACAAAAGAATGGTAGATTCAGTTTTTCTTTGTTTTCAGCCTGTTTTGTAAATTTGAGGGATGTCTAGATCTAGTTAGTTTTAAAGTTTTACTTTGGGGATGAGGTTCAGGAATGGCTATGGTTCTTGCAAGCTATTCATGCTAGATCTGTTTAAAAAATGATGCAAAATGTAGGCATGTTTTTCAAATATTAGCAGTTGTAGCTGCTAAAAGCTGCAGTCTTGAAGAAAATAGGGTCTGTTTGCATTCCACCTAGTATCAAACTGTAAGTAGGTTAGGGCTTTGGATGTACACTTTTATTGATAAATGATACTTCCTTTTTTAATATTAGAGCAGAAAATACTGTTTCTCTGCTTTACTATGAAGTCTCATGTTCTACTTGCTTTTTAGCAGTGTGCAAATGAGCTTTATACAGTGTCATCTGTAGGAAAGTGTCTTTTAACAAGAATTTTGAGGGGATTAACTTTAAAGCACTGTAAAACCTTTCAGAACTTTTGTATTCAGATTTATGCTTAAAAAACAAGAGCTAAAATGTATGCTGTTACACTTAAAGCAAAGTTGTTAGTGGGAAGTATGACTGTCTTTAGAACTTCAAAGCAGATAAGTAGCCAACTGTCAGGTTGATTGACAGAACATAGAAACAGCAAAATTTGTCCAGTGGAACAGTCAAGACTTATACCACTTGCTAGTGGACTGGTCTGAGAGAAACATGTTTTTTGAACACACAGTCATATAACTTTTGTATGAAACTTGTTTGTAAAAATTAATACACTAATGTTTGTTACTTTTTGAAACACAGCTGCTTTTCCTTTTCCTTCCTCTCTCCCTAACGATGAAATGCTCAGTTTCAAACACTTCTCAGATATTAGTCATATAATTAGATCCCTATACAGATAGGCTTGCTGGCTGGAACCCAGCGAAGTTTGCTGATGCTGGACTTGCTGCTTTGAGTAAGATTTTTCAATATTGTTTGCTAAATTATTATGTTATGGTAACTAAGTTGTTTTCAGTACTGCTTAGGAAATAAGTAACTGCAGACATAGTGTACTATTCAAAATGACTGGAGCCCTCCTACTTAATATTTTGTTTGAAAGCAACCTCTCTGACTGAAAGAGCTCTAATCAACCTGCTGTCAACTGCTGTCTTCTGCTCTGCAGTCTGACTGCTCACAAAGAAGTAATGTTATAATGTAAAAAATGGCAGCAGTGCTTGCAGTTATTGCAGAAGTGAATGAATGCAGGTACAGGCCAAGAATAATCTGTATTTATTAACTAACTTCTAGCCTTTGTGCTCTTCATAGGACATTCTTTGAGCAAATATCGCTGTCTGATATTCAAAGCTCCAGTGTGGAACTGGTTTGGAGTATTCCACTGTAACAGTAGCTCACCACTTTTAGATGTAGCTACGGCACTTTACATTAAATTAATATTAACTTATATGTTCTGACATAAGCTACATTTATTTCAAAAGAGAAAAAAACATGCAGTTTTTACAGATTGCACTTTGCACTAAGGCTCCAGTTCATGATAGCATTAGTACCCACAGAAGTTTGTGATAGGCAAAGGGTAGAGGGGTTTGTGCACTGCCCTGATAATACAGATGAATAAACATGCACATGTAAGTACTCGTATTATGTTGGAGTATAAAGTGATATACATGCACCCTCAGGTTTTAAAGCCCCAGAATCTTTCTTCCCTTGCCAGCAGGACAGGAGTGTGTTTCCAATCCTTAGGTTGAGTTAGTGTTTTAGTTTAATTAGTGGTATGCAATGGTGTCTTTGGCATTGTGTAATTTGGTGTGGGATATCCATCTTTCCTTGAATGTTAAACTTTAGATTATTTAAGAAAGGATGTTTAGCTCTCAATAATGGCAAGCACTTGCCCAATTCATAGTGACTAAAAACTCAATAAACAGTATGTAAAGAGTGGTGCTGGGTTTGGTTTTTTTTCCATTTCCGTTGAAGTCTGTACACTGAATGTTTGTGGAAAGCATGTAATACTTTGCAATATTAAATTGAACTTGGAATAAATATTGTTTGCCTTTTCATATATCACATTTGTGGATAAGAATGCAGCTGCCAGTATAATGCCTTGAAGTGCAGTAAAGGTAACCTTTTGCTTACATAACAGCAGTTCTGACTCTTAGAGGAGAGGGGAAACTGCAGTAGATAGAAGACCATTGATTAATTAGTGAGATGGAGATTACTTTGATGAACAAGTTGATTTTTTGCAAGTAGAGCAAATACTTGCAAAACAGCAAGGCCATGAATCAAGAGAGACAAGTAGCAAGAAGTAGTTAAAAATGAGTGGCCTGTATTTCTGCAAATCCAGAAAACTGAGTCAGGGTGAATATGTCTGCGAGAGCAACATGTGAATCTTCAGTATTTGTTACCTAAAACTGTGCTCCAAACAAAGAGGGAGATAATGACTGTATAGTAGCCTTGCATGTGCCTGTCCCCTCCTACTTCTCTTTTACCACAGTTCCTCTCACTGCATGTAAAAGACCTTCTTTGGGACATTTGCGGATCCCCATAAGCCAGTGTGACTGGCCTTGTAATAGGTCTGTGAAAGCGTAGCTGTAATTCAATAATGCTACTCACTTGGAGTTAGTATCTGTAGTTGGCAAGATGTCAAAAACAGCTGGTGGATTGGTTCACATATCATCCTGTCCCTCAGTCTGCTCTACCTGGAGATTATTGGCATGTTTTCCCATGGAAACAAGGGGAACATCATCGTATAACTGCATTTCTCTGATAACTTCAGAGTTCCTGGCTTATTTTGACAGAGACAAGAGCCATAGAGATTATTTCCTACAAACTGTGTAAGACAGATGCCCAGGTAGAGAAGCCAGGCCTCTGAGACAAGTTATCTCAAGAACCATGTTGTCAAAGTAACAGAGAAATTAGGAAGGAAGGAAACCAAAGCAATGCTTAAGTTCTGGATGGGCTTTGATTGCGTCTGATACCAGCTACAGCATCTAGAGCCAGCCACACATGGAAGGAGTTTCATAAGCCTCTGCTCCACAGATGGAGGAATTAGTTCTCTTAACATATACAAACCTTTCTTTTTCTCAAACTTATGAGGCAGAAACTTCCCAAAGAGGAGCAGTTCGAAATCTCATATCACCTTACACACTTCTGACTGTCAGTTAAATACAGTGCAAGCTGACAAAGGCTGAAGTTTGAAGGAGGTGACTTCTGTGCCCACAAACTCAGGAACGATAAAAAACTATTTTGTAAACTCCCAGCATATAATGAGGAGGTGCGTAGGAGTTTGTCAAGAGCAAATTGTCTACCTGATTTAGTTTTCTTTTACAACAGTGTATTTGCTCTCCTTGTGGCTATGGAAGAAACAGTGCACTGTTAGATTTTGACACTGATAAGGTTTCTAGCACTCTCTGACAGAACATTATTATAAAAGCACTAGATATCCTGTACTTGATAAAAATTCTGTGGATTAGTGTGAAGTTGTTGGGATAGCTGCTTCTGCTCTGTTCTAGGTGGTCCCTTCTAAAACCAGAAGATGATGT
>NW_010162479.1:5675-6873 GCF_000695765.1 Mesitornis unicolor | reverse complement strand
TCAGCAGGGTGTGTCTCCAGGGTCACCTTCGGTTTAATTGTTCACCAGTGCCCACATGGAAGGTATTGATTAATGGAAGTCTGGGGAGGTTCACAAATACCTTGAAAAACATGTCGAAAAGCCAAAGATAGCTTGCTGCATTGTAGAATATAGAATAAAAGTAAGTAACAGCAAGGTATTATATACGCATCACTGACAACACTGGATGCAGAATAACTAGGAAAGAAACAGTTTTCTGCACAAAAAACTGAAGGGCTAGTGTGAGTCAGGAGCCAATTGTAATACAGTTAGACATCACTGCATTAAAAAGAAAAGAAAAATAAAAAGATCTGTAAGACAAGAAGAAATTGTTTCTCTCAGAGAAAAATAGCAATAAGGACTACTAGCAGTTGGAAAAAAATGGCCTGTGTGGAGAAATAGGCTTAGTCAGCCTTAAAAAGCAGTGTGAGATGGGCATTAACAGAGTGTAAGTATGTAGCAGGAAGTGTGCAAAGATCAAGACAGGGCATTAAGAGAAGTGAGGTGCAGGAAGCACGGGAGCAGATTGGCTGTGGAGACACTTAACCCCTATCTCTTCATGACTGAAGAACTTTAAGGAGCAGTTGGAGAAGCTTTAGGCATTTCTATAGGCCATGGGCGTAGCTCATCCTCCCTGGGGACAGGAACATGGGGTAGTTCGTGGCATCTGATAACTCAGATGTTGTTTTTTTTTCCTCTCATTTCCATGCTTGCATGCACGGGTTGGGCAAAGAATGGATTGTGGACAGCTGGAGATGAGGACTTGGCCTGATTACCCTGGCAGGGAAATACCAGCTGTAAATAAGAGCATCTGTGCTCTGCAGAGACTGGGCTTTGTAAATTAATATTAGTGTCCCAGTTTATTTCCCATAAGAATGATCATGCCTAGACCTTTATGTTCCCAGACTCTCCTAACTTAAGAGTCCTCGCAAATGAGAATGGAATTTAGTTTCCAGTAATGCCCCCAGTGCTGACCACCAGGAGGGGAGAAAGGTGGAACCCAGAGAAAATTCAGTGGTGTGTGTACTGTGGAGCACACACGTTTAATTGCCTTTCCAACCCATGTTCTGACATGCAGAAAGCACGTAGGAAGTTGCCTAGAGAGACTCTGTGTGCTTTGTGTCCAGCTTTCTCCAACCTTCCTTTTAAAAAGTATGTCTTCCTTGTCTTCTGGAAAGTT
>NW_010162479.1:0-5644 GCF_000695765.1 Mesitornis unicolor | reverse complement strand
TTCCTGCTGTAATTATTAGTTTAAAGAAAGTGAAGGCCTGCACGCAGCCCAAAACTTGACCTTCTCCAAGCACAGGCAGAAGAAAACCTTTCATCTGCTTGCCTATGCTAACCCTCAAGCACGCTGCGTCTTTTAATCTTTAGGTAGCTTGTTCATCAGATGTAGGGCTGATACAGGATGTATTTATCTTGAGAAGCCCAAGAGGAATACGGCTGCCATAGTATCAGACCCTGTAGTATCTGGATGCGGTCTGAACCTTGACTTTGGCAAGAAGTTGGTCCATGGTCACCATTTTTGTTAGTTGCCAAGAATTGCTTATACTGAGGGGCTTTTCTCTCATCTGATCTCATTCAATATTCTAAATATTTCTCTCAAAGGTTCCCAGGCCCCTGGATCACAATTTAATTTGTGAGAATTTGCCCCAGAAGACTCAGCAGTAAGAGAAATCATAGCTTGTCCTTGATCATGATGCACTTGACTGCCAATTTAGATACCAGATCGCATGTGTCATGTTATTATAGACATTAATTGGTTCACTCTGTGACTTACCAGAGTTACAGGATTTATCTTTCTGAAGCACTCAGTGTCAGCTTTTAAAGTGTCAAAATGCAGACTCCTTTTTAAACCATCTAGCTTACTTCTCTGCTTTGTTTTTAGAATTCTAAAAGAAGCTCTGAAATTTGGAATTTCTCTGCATCTGTTATTAACTATTCACATTTTTTCTTCATATGCTTGACCACAAAAATAAGAGATAACCAGTGAGAAGAGAGCCACACAGCATTCTTTGAGTTCATTGGTTTTTACACCTACTTCTACAGACATCTGGAATGGTCTACTGAAATAGTCCCAACTATCTTTTAAAAGTTACCAAAGAAGTTACTCTACTTGTTCTCTATAGCTTCTTATAAAACCTGGAGAAGTACTGTGGTCTGTCTCCACTTTTTGTCCCAGATATCTTTGTTTATGTCAGGGTTCCTACCTTAATGCCAAAGTAAGTAAAGCAACTTTATTTTGTTGCATGTATTCTGTTAGTCAGTTAATCCTGTAAAATTTATTTTTAATTTATCTTGTAGATTATATGAAACAAAGTGATGAGCTTAATAAATACTAAAAAAGAAGAAAAATATCTGAACACAGAAAAGCAAAATCAAAATTCTAAGCAAGTTGTTTTGCTGCTAATGTTCTGTATAACTTTGGTATCAGTCAGGAACATGGGGAATTCAAGATAGTCTAAGGAGTCTGAAAGTTCTTTTTGAGTGAGTTTCATGGAACTGGATAAAATGTAAAACATATTTTGGTCAAGAAAGAACAGTGCAATACAATCAGGGCATGGGAAATCCAAGTGTTAAAAGACACATAATCAGTAAGTATATAAATACAAAATGAACACAAAACCAAATGCATTAAAAAGTTGATATTTAGTAAAAGGATAAACGTTATTCTGAAACACTAGATACACCCAATCTTTACATTATTGGCTATAGGACCAATATGTTTGAAATGTATCATTTGTATTCATGTTATGTCAGGTGCTCTTTCTCCACAAAAAGTTGAAGCTAAAAGCCCTTGCAGATGCTAGTTTACAAAAAAAACAACCCAAAACTATGAACAAAAAGGCGAAATCTGCACTTGGCTGGATTCTGTGTTCACACAGACATGACACCCATTACTGACACTAATGACTACTTGGAGAAATTACTTAAAAGCTGGGATGCAAAACAACTGCTTTGCTAGACATCAGTGGCCAGAGGGTGTGTGGTTGGGAAGAGCAGTGGGGAAGGTGGCTGGGAAGATGTTCTACTGACAAGAAGAAACTGCTAAGTTGTCCATGAGAGGAGTGAGAAGCAGACTCCAAATTAAATTGATTAAATTAATTTAAGTTTAATTAATTAAAACTGCCTTACTGGTAGGTAAGAGGGAAAATTCATAAGCAGACAGATGCTTGGGGAGAGACTTTGAAGGGAAAAACCTCAAAGGAAAAGTAGGAATCGTAAGAGGACTGCAGAGAAAGGAAGATGATCTACTTCATTGTAGAAATGCATCCAGCACTGTGTCCTGGTTTTGCTGGAATAGTTATTTTCCTTACAGTAGCTGGTGAGGGGTTTTTGGGGGGGTTTTGGTTCTCATCAGCATATTTTATCTTTTTCAAGGTTTTTTTTTTCAGTCTTCCACCTGCAACTCATGTTTATAGTTTCTGTTATGGGTTTTTTTATTTCCTTCTGCACAAGAGGATGGGGGGAAAGTGAAAGTCCTAGATTTTCTGGAACAAGTGACTGAGGACAGGTGATCTGGGTGTTATGCAAGTGGACTAGTAAAAACGTATTCTATCCCAAAAACACAAAGCTCACTAAAAATTTGGGAGTTTGCAGGGTACCTTTCCCTTCCCCTTCAGTGCATGGAGCAGTGTTTGCAGTGTCCTGGGCAAACAAATAACTCCATGTTTCAATATTGTACAGCACAGCTGCATGCAGTATCTCCACAGAGACTTGATGTGATCTATCTTGCTGACCATAGTGCCTGGATTGCCATTGTTAATTGCTGATCTCCTTTACTGAAAGAGGGAAGTTGATCAAGACAACAAAAGCAATGTATAAAGTCTACTTCCAAGAAGTCATAGCAAAATAATGCTAGAAATGCTTCAGGGAGACATCTAAATCACCAGCAGCTCAAAAGCAGGCTCAGCTCTTCAAAACTCTTCCAGGAAGACTTTTTTCTAGCCTGTTGTTCAAAAATTCCAGTGCTCCCAAACCCATATTTTCCTTTGGTTCCAGTCACACAAGCAGAAGGGACCGATAGACAAATAGACTGCAAACCTTTTACTATCAGCTCACGTGTATGATATGACAAAGAAAGCTGCAGGAGGGGAAGGCATGCACTCACAGGTCTGGCTGGGCCAGAGCTTTCATGACACAGAAGCACCCTTAGTAACTTGCTAGCTCATTTGCCACTCCTGCAAACTGCAGTGAAAGGGATGAGTCAGGCAAAGGGTGGGAAGTTTCTAACTTAGTTTTACTGTCTGAATTAAGCCAAAAAAACCCCAACCAACCCAAACCCAAACCAACCCAAACCCAAAAACATGGTAGAAGGGACTCACTAAATTAGTGATGCCTATTACAACTTCCTGTAAAAACATGACTTTTACTAATCCACTTTTGTAATCTGAACAAGACAAGATCCAAAGAAAGGGAGAACAAAATAGCGGCTACCTTTGAAGTCTGAATTGTATTTGGAATACATCAAGAAGCAGTGATATAAAGAGTAGATTAATTAAAATTTGAGACTGAAGAAATCTGTTTCCAGAATCTGCCCTTGACACTCTTATAAAATGGGATGGTTTATCTTAGTTTCTGTAAACTCTTGGCAGTTATTAAGGCTAGGAAGAATGGAAGAGTGAAACGTTAAACCCATGAATGTCCCACCCAGACTTGCTCTTTGGCCCTCAGTGTATCTTCTGGATTTAATACTTCTGTTTTTTTTCAGAAGTCTTTGGCATTTTAACTTGTGCTGCTAGTACTCTGCGTCCCAAGCTTTCTGTCTCCAAATGCCCTAACTTGTGGTTTTCCTGGTATTCATGAAGCTGCAGTCTTATGACGAGCTGTTGAATTTATTTTGGCTGTGTTAAAGTACTGTCCTATCTTTGAAAGTCAATGTAAATCCTGCCTCTGGCAGCATATAATCAGTCAGAGGACTCTAATGTCTTTAAAAGCATATGGTGGGACTGCGTTGGAATTCACGTATATGCTTGTGTGAATCCCCTGAAATGTGGCTGTAACCATAACCCATCCTTTCAGGGTCTTGCTGATACACTCCTTAAATAAGGTGCCGGCACACTTCTCACAGGTGATTAGGGAAATCCCCATCAAATTCAGTGATACTCTCCTGTGTGTTAGAAATTTGAGGACCTGATACGAAGATAAAACAGGCAGGCTTACATGTTACTGTGAGTCTTTCCACAAGATCATGAAAAGGTTTACGCCAAAACACTACACCATTTTAATCTGTACAAAAATGAGACTAAAATCTGATGTTAGCTCACACACACATGCAAAGTCTCCGTTCCTTGCTTTGAAGTAAGAGCTATGCCTTGAGGACAGAAGTCAGCAGTCCATGTTATTTCTGTGGAATCAGATATCACAATCCATACACAGAACCAAGGCAGATCACCAAGAGGTTTGCGTTACCTGTCCTTCATCTATTCAGGAGAACCAAGTCCTCTCTGGCTCAGGTCTCCTGATCTCTGAACTGCAGCATTATGTCAATTCACAGAAAGTGTAAGTTTCTTTTCACACTGTAGGGCTGTGCCTTTGTCAAAAAAAGGTTTAAAGACAAATTAAGAAATTTGTGCTAGGTTTCCACCACAGGAAGTCTTTGCTCAGCTGACTTCATGAGGACTGGGTAAGTGAAACATGTCTTCTCCACAGGTGCAAGGGAGAGAAAGAAGGTTAATGACAAAGAGCAATGCCTCATAGAGCACAACGTGAGGCACCCAGCAAGGGGAAGGCTACATCAGACATCTCTCTAATAAATGCTCCCTTTTTAGTTCATATTCTGTATTCATTTTGTGTCGCTTCCCAAACTGTGATGGACAGCACCATGTATTTCCACTGAGGGAAAGGGGTAATTAGCCTGGGGAAGGGAGAAGCCTAGTAAACCAGAGAAGAGCTGCGATGCATGTGGCCAATATCAGTTTTAGCTTGTGTGCAGAAAGGGAGAAATGCTGCAAGAAGGGAAATAGGAAAGGAAAAAACCCCACAGCACTGTCGCTGATTTTGGTGTTTTGCAACCAGAGATCATGTGGCCCAAAAGCTTTGTCCTTTGGCCTTGATGCTTGGCGCTTTTTTCCCTCAAATGTTTCCATGCTGATCATCTGTTCATTTTGTTACCTTGATGTGTGGTTGTCCAATTTGACATTTCTTTGAATTTCTCTTCTTTTCCTCTCTGCTGTAAATAAGACTGCTATGTCCTGGCTTTCATGCTAGTACCTGTGCTAGCAGTTATTCAGTCTTTAATTCTCTGTTTGTGCAACCACTGCCAGTGCTTGCAGCACTAGAGAGTGATAAAGACAGGAAAGCTACACGATACCTTCTAACCTGCTAATATTGGTGGCAGTTTGTAGCCACAGTGTTCAGCAGCATAGAAATGCATATATACACCAGCATATTGGGTTAGCCAAAAAGTAATTGCATTTTTTCTGGGTAAATGAAAGGCAAATCTTTCATGGGAAACAAAAACTGTCTTAAAACACATATTGTCCATCTTGTTCAGTTACCTTTTGCCATCTTTCAGGCAACTGCATTATTCCAAGCTTAAAAAAGTTATTGTCTTTCTCTGCAAAAACCAGTTCCAAGGATGATTTGGTATCCTCATCAGCAGTGAAGCTTTTGCCATTCAAGGCATTTTATAAAGAACAAAACAAGTGGTACTCTGATGGTGCCAGGTCTGGCAAATATGGTGAATGTGATAACACATCCCATCCAAGCTGCAGCAGTTTTTGACAAGTGACCAAACTTGTCGCTGGTCTAGAGTTATCATGGTGAAACACAACAGCTTTGCGATTCACCAGTTCTGGACCCTTCTCTTCAGTGGCATCACTTAATTTACAAGTGTTCTCCTTGTACACAGAATCACAGAACGTTAGGGATTG
>NW_010162478.1:0-10275 GCF_000695765.1 Mesitornis unicolor | reverse complement strand
TCTGAATTGTAAATTAAACCCTACCAGGTATGTATTCTAACTACAGATTAACATTACCAGACAGTAACAGTTGTGGTCTCATTTTATAATGTATAAATTATATGTTCCTTAGTGACAAAGCTTCAGAGGCACAAGATATCACCTATCTTACCTGTCCCGCATCTAAACAAAATTATTTATGTTTACTCTGACAATTGGGAAAGATAATGAGATTTATACTTCTCTTGGCACAAAGGGACTTGAACAAAAGTACTGCTGAGACAGAGTAGATGGAGTTCAGCTCTGACTAACTTAGGGGAGACAGGTTTGCTACTTCTTTCTGCTTATCATGGCCCAATCAACAGGTGCTCAGTTAAACTCAAATTGTACATAACATTATTTGGCTTAAACTTGATTCTGCCAGTGAAGTTATACTATAAAAAGTACACCTTCTCTTCCCTGTGGTCCTAACTGGTTCTGGGACTGGAGCTTTAACAGGCAATTACTTAACTACTCATGGGCACTGAGGAAAGAGACCACAGGCTCATCATTATTTTCAACTTTTCCCTTTTAGCTAGTTCTGCAAACTCACAAACTGAGTTTCAGGTTTCTCAGTATTACATGTGTTGAGAACACTTGATCCCAGTTTGAGGTACTAATTATCTTCTCATGGTCTATGTAGAGAATTCTGTATAGCACAGAGGCAGCATGCAAACAACAGTCCACTGATATTTAGATAAACAGGCCTTTATGCAATAATCACAATGCAGAATCCAGGGCTTTATATCCAAATAACCTAAATTTTACATTGCTCTGCCTCTGACCCAGCAAATGTAGCTTTATTTTTGTCATTGTGGCACAGCATGACTGGAAAAAAAAAAAGAATGAGAAATCAACTCATCAAGGAAGTTAGAGATATTGGCTTGAATTTAGTCAGATTAAAAAAAAACTAAATCATGCCTTAGATCAGACCTCTCACTTCTTGCATGAGTGTTGCAGTAGATAAGAGATGAGACACCATTGCTGGCCTAAGCCTACTAGCTTTGTTCAGAATACAGAGTTGTAGGTCAGAGTCCTCCAGGAATCCTAGCCAGGATAGTACTCTGTTTCTGCTGCAAATTAAATAAACAGACTGAAAAATTTCATAAAGTAAAACGCTCAACCACATGTAATTCATGCAACATTTCAAGGCAGATCTGTTTGAAGACTGTGGAAGCTTCTGATTTTTGTTTGGCAGCTGGATGTTTGGCAGACACATTTGAGTGAAAAGTCTGAATAATATCTTCATTTGGGGATGTAACACGATGTGTGACAAGGAGATAGACTGAAGTTTGAATAATTAAAATAAAGTTGAATAATTAAAAAATTAACATGAGCTTCTATTACTGTGTAAGATATGAATAATAATAAAAAACTCTTTCAAATTCTTGTTCATAAAAGTGCAAAGATCGTATGCTTTTAATAATAGATTTCTTGTTTGCAAATCTTATTGTTTTGTTTTGTTTTGCTTTATAATAAAGATTTCTACCGGCAGGACATTAAAATACATTATAAAAGATTTATACATCCATCAATTCCATGGCAAAGGTCATTTATATCTCTGGGCAAAGACAATGAGAAATGCTCTTCTTGTGAAACAAGGGCTCTTAATGAGACCACCTACTCTTTTCTTCCCTGCTGAAACCAGTTAGATGTATCAGTTATTTGTTTTAATAGGAAGAGCTGCATAATAATCAAAGATGGGATGTAAGCCAAGCATTTTTATACACAGAATTATTATAAGGGGAACTGTGTTTAAAATACTAATCTGTAAGTTAAAGGTGCAACCTTGTTCTGGGTACAAATTAGTCAGCTTCATTCTGTGGATTTCAGTAGAGCTTTATAGGATTTTGTGTTTCTGGAGCTTCAGGGCAGATACGGAAACTGTCTTGGTGTCTAAAAGAAGCAGGTTTTGGTGAGACTTTCCAATGTGCTCAGATATCTAACTGTTGATTTCAATGTATTTGGGCTCTTTTGCTTTCTAAAACCTAAGGAGACATCTATCTGAACTATTAAGTATCTAATCACTTCTGTAGTTTTTCAGCTGTAGTCTTCTGGACAACAAAGTCATGGAGCTGTTGGTGTGGAGGGCCACAAGGATGATCAGAGGGCTGGAGCACCTCTTCTATGGGGACAGGCTGAGAGAGATGGGGTGGTTCCACCTGGAGAAGGGTTTGGGGAGACCTTATTGCAGCCTTTCTATGCTTAAAAGGGCTTCTAAGAAGGATGAAAAGAGACTTTTTAATAGACCTGTAGTGATAGGACTAGTGGTAACAGTTTTAAATTGAAAGAGGATAGTTTTACATATAAGGAAGAAATTTTTTATTATGAGGGTGGTGAGACACTGGCACAGGTTGTCCATTAAAGTTGTGGATGCCCTGTCCTGGGAATTGTTCAAGGTCAGATTGGTTGCAGCTTTGAGCAACCTGATGTCCCTGCCCATGGCAGGAGGATCCTTAAAAGGTCCATAGCACCCTAAACTATTCTATGATTCTGTAAGTCGCCAGGAAAGTGACTTTATAAACCAGGAAGATTTTTTAAAAAATAAAGTTGATTCACACTTTTTTTTTTCCCCTGTCCCCTTCCACAACCAAGTTGTCTTTCCTCATTATACGAATCTGACAATGATTGCGATCTGATGATATATTCTTTCTAAGCTATTGAATTGTTGGTGGGTCATTTAACTGCACTGACTCCTTATTTGCTAGAGGAAAATCATCTTGGATTTACATGAGATGTGTCAGCCGATTTGAGCAAAATATCTCAGAAGAGAGGTGCTGTATTTGAGACACAACAACATGATTTTTGCAGAGGTGACAGCTCTACTTCAACAGAGCTTATATTTTTGTGTGAAACTAAATTATGTCAAAGTGTGATTATGAGTAGAATTGGAATCAGGCATGATTAAAATTACTTTTGTGAGTATCTTAGATTTGATTTTTATTCAAGAACAGAATAAACATATAATCCCTTGGTTGAGAAAAGAACTATCCAGTTTCTAAGCCAGTGTTCATTTGCCAAGGCAAGAAATGCCTAAGGAAACTGCCCAAATTCTGCAGAGTTGACTGAGAGATGGCTCCACTCTGGAGTGTGCACAGTAAACACACAGGAATGACCAGCCTCTTAGCGGCTGCAGTGACATTTGAAGAGTTAACAGCATGCATCTCAGGCTTCAGGCAAATAAGACTTCCACCCCGCTGCAGCATATTGGTCAGACACGTGCCCCCTGCCCTCCCTTAAAACTACAGAGACATGACATTTTAACTTGAACAAGCAAGTCATCCATAGAAAATAACACCATGACAACTGTCTGTTGAAGCTGCCTCCCTGGGTGTGAGATCCTTATCGCCCAGCATACACCATCACTTAACAAAACAAATCTGCTTCAGAAGCTGGTGGGGTTTGAGCACAACTTTGAAACTACTTCCTTTGTGGAGCTCACTATGAACTGCTTGCTGGTGTTATTTAGAATGCTGGCGACACCAAGACAGAAAGGCTATAGTTACTCTTGAAGGCACAAATGAGAAAAGAAAAGAATGTGAAAATTCAGCTTAACTGTTGTCATCTAGGACTCGTGTGGTTCTCTTGTGTGTGAATGTGCTTTTTGTTTGTCTTTCCATTATTGCCTGTAAATAACAGAGATTTCTTTCTTTCGTTTCTTTTCCATCAGCAGGAGGCTATTCACTCCTTCAGAACAATGAAGGGTCTGAACCTGGAAATGTGCACAAGAACTTGACTTTAATACTCAGGGAAATAGTCCCACTGAAACCAATAAGAGTATGTATTACCTGATCATTACTTTTACTGAAACATGTTTCCTTGAAAACGATAAATTCATTCCCTAATAATTTCACTAATCAAAGCAATGCTAGACAGAGCTTTAGAATTAACATTTAAAGAAACAGAAATAAAGGTTTTTGCATTACTGCCTTTGAAACCACAATAATTTAGACCAACATTGTGATAAAAAAAGTGTATTTTGGACATGAAATTTCTTTTGAGTCTGGCTCTTTAACAGATTTTTGTTTGTCCTTTTAACTCACAGTAGATACAGTGTGCAGCTTTCATTGTGAAATTAAATTCACAATGTTTCATGCAACGTGATTATTCCTTTGCCACCAACTAATTATCTAAAAACCAAAACAGAACAATAAAATATATGAATTATTGCAGAACACTCGTGGCAGCTGCTTACACTTTTGCAAGTTTCATTTTATTTAAGTCATTTTCATCTCTCAGCATTTTTAAAGTTATTGAGGGTTTTTTTTTAGTTTTGCTTTGTTTTAGAACATTTTTATGTTTATACACATAAACAAATAAATATATGTGGATATGCAAATAGGTATACATACACATATCACACATACACACTTTTCATGTGAGATACAGAACCTGAACATACAGTAATGGCTGGATATTTTTTAAGAAATCCATCCTGTAAAATATATATATCTCAATAAGACTACCAAAATTTAATATTCTGGAACAGTAATACTGTAGGAAGAAAACACAAATATTGATATACTATAGTTACTTAATTTCTGCCTAATTACTAAAAAGATTTATAAGATAATGGAATTGTAGCTATAAACCTTATGGTTTCCTTGGCAAAAGTTCAGCTGATTAGTTTAGGAAAGAAGTGACTTACAGTCAACAAGATGCCTGAATTCAGAGGGAATGGATGAAATTTCTGATCTCCAGAGGAGACTCCAATTGAGTAAACAGCTACAGGGATATTGGTGGACACAATCAAGGGGATTACGACCATACTTTAAGTTCTAGATCTGTGCTACTATTCCGTCAAATGTGACCTTGTTGTAACTTTATGTTTTCCCATGTGGAAAAATTTTACTGTGGTGCATTGAGTAAGCAGTATAACCAATTTTGTGTCACCTTAACAACAAGCTTACCATCCATTAAACATTGTAAGGCTAGTCCAAAGAAAGTTAACAAGCCAGCTGTCTCGGTAGCTTCCAAATACCTTACCATCACCCAAAATAAATTTTATCATGCTCTTGGCCACTCTAATGACCATGGCCCCAGCTCTTTAGTGTAGATTTACATCAATAGTGCAAGACCAAAATGAATGTTGTGTTGGTGTGATATATCATCTGATCAAAATTGAAGCAGACATCACCTATTTTACAGAAGAGCTAAGAATGACAAAAAGTGCAAAGTTCTGTCTTGAATCACAGCTGATGGCAAGTGAGAGTCCCAATGTTTTAACAGCTACCAGGATCTAGCAAGGACACCTTGTCTGCTCATCTCAGCAAAACTGGTTAACTATAGATTCCAAATGCATTTTGCCGTTTGAACTTTAACATTGCATTTTCAAAAAAATCTATCTGTCTACAGAGACGAAAGAAACATTTACAAATATAAAACCCCACATAGTGCTTTATCAACGACTTCATCATTATTTACTTCTTGCAAGACACTCCAAAAATAGCTAGTTCCTTTCTTTAGACCCCCCTGCACTAATCTGCAGTATAGTTGCTATTCCAAACATCTGCTATTTTTTTCTGTCTTTTTCTTCTTTTCGTTATACAAAGCTGCACTTGGTGGATTTCAGCTGCTATCCAGTTACTTGGCAAAAGGATGTGAGAATCCAGCTTCTTATGGGCTTTCAGTATGTGTGGGATCGAGGTAGCACAGCAGTTCCCTCCTTTTTCTGAGACTGCTGCCGCAGCAGCTCCAACAACAAAAATGCACAGTCGGCGGTTTCTTTATTTTCATCTTTGTAGCACTCTTGGCACCGAATTCTGGAATGGATAAATTAAAATGGTGTCTGCCTAATCCCTCCCAGAGATTTGTTTGCAACATAGGCTATAGTATTTTCCTTGAACAGGTTTAAAAAATTATTATATTTTTGAGCTGGATCCTTATTTTGGTGTAATCAATTTTAATTTGCAAGATATACAATGTGTTCTTTAAGCTATAAGGTAAAAGTTATGCAGCAAGGTAGTTCACTTGATGACGTGTGACAGACACATGTGCATTCCATATAGAAATGCACAAGAAAGGGCTTTATTTCATGTTGCATTTCCTTTTAATAAGATCATATAAGAGAGCCCAGGAAACAGCGTATGTCATGTCTGAGAGTTTTTCTTCCTTTCTTTCTAATGTGAAAAAAACCTTTACTGTGCTTCTGCATTCAGAAACCACACTTCACAGTGAAAGCATGTCAGATACATGGTCCTGGAGAGTTAAGTTTTCTATGTATTGAAATGATATGTGATAAAATGTAGTCTTTGTTATCAGTGCTGCAATCCTGACAAGAAGACACCACTTCCAAATGTAAAAAATGGACCATTCTCTTTAGAAATCAGATCTTTTAAAACTTCGTAGCAATTGTGAGTTTGGCAGTTCCTTTTAAAAGGGTGTAGATATTCTGCCATTAAGACCTGGTCAAAGATAATCACAATGTTTAAATAATTAGTTTAGAGAGTACCAGAGCTATAACATACACTTTTTCATCTTTTCTTCTTTCTCTCTCCCTTGCTTTCATCGTGTGAATTCTCTGATGTTTAATAAAGTATGAGCATCTGAGGATTTCACTAAGGGGAGTATGACAACAGTGTCTTTTCAAGCTGTATGTTTTCCCATCATAAACAGCATTGTAGGAACATATGACAATGTCTTTGAAACATTAATTTTTCTGTTGAAATTGAATGAAATCAACAAATTGTACAAAAAGATATTGCTGATGGACAGAAAGGGAGTGGGAAAGAGCACATATTTGATACAGATACATACAGAACATGATTATTCAGAGCAGAAAATGAAATGTACTATATTCCAAATGTGATTAAACCAGCTGCAGACATCTACATAGCTGATGTATACAGCTAAAACTTTTTTTTTTAAAGAAAGAGTTTTCTGAGAGAAGGCACTGAGACACTGATTTTAGAAGTGAGGGAATGTTCCCCTTCTTGTCCCATTTTCTCTCCACTGACTATGAAGAGACCCAAGGAGGTCTCATTCAATTGTTGATTCTCCGCTATATTTAGTCAGATAGATAGTACCCTTTCAGTCTCCTTGACCTAGTCCATCCAGCAATACCTTTGCTTTGTATTGAGAAAAAAACCTTTATTTTATAAGATATTATGCCTATAATGTTTCAGGTAATCTTATTCTCAACTATACCACAGCAAAATAAAGTAAGCAGAAGGTCATTTTTTTTCTGTAAGTTTGTTTTCTACATACAGCAAAATGCAACTCGTGAATCAGTCCAAAGAAACATATTGCAGACTCATCAATGTAATAAATACCCCTTACTTTCAAATGAAACAAGAAAGGATAGTATCTTACTCAGTCATTTTAGTGTCCTTTGTGAGTTCTGAGGCTCCCCCAGTTCTTTAACAGACATTTTATTGTTATTTCATTCCTTCCTACACAAATTGTTATGCTACATTTCTTTCCTTGTGCTCTCTCCTGAGCACCTTCTTTGAGTGTGTGAAATGATGTGAGAAGTATCTATTTGTATTGGGCTTTTTTTCCTGTGTTCTCTCTTCTTCCCCTATTGCAAAATATTCACTTTCTATTGAATATCTGCCGTGATATGCATGTATGTATGTGAAGAATGATGAGTTTAAAAAGGCTGTTATGAAGAGGG
This sequence comes from Mesitornis unicolor, assembly GCF_000695765.1. Lineage (NCBI taxonomy): Eukaryota > Metazoa > Chordata > Aves > Mesitornithiformes > Mesitornithidae > Mesitornis > Mesitornis unicolor. The sequence goes on along the minus strand of NW_010162478.1, from coordinate 2,642 downwards.
ACATAATAGATAAATTCATAGACAAACCATAGGTTAAAGACAGACAGGATGATTATGTGGTCTAGATCAAGTTCTTGTTTATCACAGGCTATTAAATATGACTGAGTTGCCTTTATGGTAATTATAATACTGTGCATCTGTCAGAAACACATCTGTCCAAAAGTGTCTGGAGACTGAGAAACAATGACTATTCACCGGAGTTTTTAAATTTAAACATCCTCACCTTTTTGATAAGCAAGTAAATAAATGAATAAATAAAAGAGACATTTTGTCTATTATTGTAATTTACCTTCTTTCATTATTCAATCATGTCTGTGCTTCAATCTTTGTCGATGTCTGGAAAAATAAACAAACTTTTCGCTCCTGTTGTATCCAGTTACAGTATGCAAAGTGGTGTAAGGTAATGAGCAAGCTTCTCAGGCTGGAAAGGTGAACTTCGCCCTAGGAATCTGGAATCAGTAAAACTGAGTATCTCACTCTCAAACTTGTCTTCATATTCTGTAGTAAACCAGTAAAATATTACATAAAATAGGACTGAAGTATTCAAGAAGCTCAGAATGCTAAGAAGTCATAACTGGTTTCCCTGAGTCTGAGAGTTTCATATTCATACTGCTATAGCCCATGTAGAAAGTAATGAATTTAGGTATAAGTAATAAGTCTAAGCTATCTTCCACTAAATATAGGCTGAGTCATCTAATCAGCCTTAAATAGTTCGAAGCACTTTGAGCAGATTTGACTACATAAGAACACTGTGTTCTGAGCTTTCCTTCGTAAATTACAAGAGAGTTGATCACTTGCTGGGGATGAACATCTCCAATTACATGAGATTCCACTGAAGATGCTGACTCACTTGAATAGGTTTTTCTCTTGCATTTGGTCAGATTAAGCTTTGACTCTTCCCTTTCAGCTCAATTCTCAGACTTCTTTCAATCCCTAAGGCAAGAGGTGCACTGTGAACAGCACAATCTGCCAGCAGACTCCTATCTGGTATGGTGGGCCTCACTGGTGAGGCACTGTATCAAGGGAAAAAGTTCTGCTATGCTTGTACTGATCTATGCATGGTCAAAATAGATGCACTTAGACCATGATTCTGCACTCAGATATAAAAGGGGTTCTGAATAAGTTGTAACATATACATGATATTATATTTGTATGTGAAGTATCCGAGTATGTTTTGCTATGAAGACCATGGGATGCCTTCCTCTGACAGGATGAGTATAAATACTAACCAGCTCAAAATTAAGACACTGCATTCCTCTGGTACCTTATCATCAAATATTAGAAACTATTGGTGAATATTTCTGAAAGTGCTATGTGAAGGTATGAGTATGTGTGGCTGTGCACACTGAAATACTGAGTTTTGTCCTTACCCCACAGGTGATCATCCAGACCCTGAAGCATGAAGACTGGTGACCTTTCCAGCATTTTTTTAGCTTCTGTAATGGCAAAACTGTTATTACTGGCCATAAAATTACTCAGACCTTTTCTAAAATCCTGATATTGCAGTTGCCTTTAGTGACCTCATCTGACAGTGAATTATTCAGCTTGACTATCAGCTACATTAAAAAAAAAGCACAGAAAACAAAACAACATTTGCTTTTATTGCTTTAAAATTTACTGCCTTTTAATTTCAGAGAGAGAGGAGTAGGAAACCACTCCTGCTCTCCCTCACTAGCATCAAAAATGGATAAATGAATCAAAGTAAAACCTCATGAAAATGAAGCAGTTTAACTATGGTTATATATTGGTACATACTGATTCTGAAACATTTTCAGTTTTTTTCCTGTATAATTTTTTGTCTTCCAACTTCAGGCAAAGACTGAATTGATTACAAGCACCATCACATTTTGACTGCAAAACAGACATGCAATGGGGATAGATGATCGCCATATCTTTCAATAAGATTTAGAGGTTTCATCACAGTCTGGAAAAACTCTGACTCACTGAAAAATAGTTCACACACTGGCAGGGCTTGGAGGCACCTATGGGCCTTACTGTCCATGCCCAGCCTGCTCACAGTCCCAAACCCCATTTTGAAGGCTATCAGTTACTGCCCCAGCAAGAATACTAGATTTTGGTCTTCTACTCCCCACAGCACTATCCAGCCCAGCCATGGGACCCCATGGTCCAGGGCCCATACCAGCTCTCTGACCACCAAGTCTTCAAGGGAGCTGCCCATGGCTCATGTCCCCAAAGACACCCTCAGTCCATGTGATGTAGAATAACAGAATCATTCAGTTGGAAAAGACCTTTAAGATCATTGAGTTCAACCATTACCTGTCCACTACTAAACCACATCTCTAAGCACTTCATCTACTTGTCTTTTAAATCCCCCCAGGAATGCTGACTCGACCACTTCCCTGAGCAGCCTCTTCCAGTGCCTGATAACCCTTTCAGTGAAGATGTTTTTCCTAATATTCCTTATTCACTGATGCGTGGACTGTTCAGTGGATAAGGAATTGGCTGGATGGTCACATCCAGAGAGTAGTGGTCCATGGCTCAATTTCCAGATGGAAGACAGTGACAAGTGGTGTCCCTCAAGGGTCTGTACTGGGACCAGTGCTGTTTAATATATTCATTAATTATATTGACAGCAAGATTGAGTGCACCTTCAGCAAGTCCACTGATGATACCAAGCTGGG
>NW_010162477.1:2013-5802 GCF_000695765.1 Mesitornis unicolor | reverse complement strand
GGGCGGGGCGGCCCGGGAAAGGCTGCGCCTGCCCCCGGGGGGAGGCCGGAGAGCTCGTCCCGCCGGCCGCGGGAAAGTGGGAGCGGCGGAGGGGACAACGGGGTCAGCGCTGCGGGGAAAGTAAATGGAGAAACTGCCCTCCGCGATGCTTGTTCAGTGCCTGACTGACCCCTAACCCTACTTTAAAAAGCTTTTCTAGAACTAAGGGTAAACAGCAGCAAAAAGTTTCCTTTCGAAATTTGGTATGTTCTACAGGCAGAAATACACCACGTGCATTTCAAATTAAAACGCACCATCGTTCAGTCTGTGATCTGGTTTAATGGCCACACAGACTGCTAAAATATGCACCAATAACAAAAAGCAAGCTTTTTGATTCTAATGACTCAATTGAGGATGAGGGAGATTACAGCCACGTACTCAATACTATATGAAGTTATTAGGTCTACAGAGATAAAGCATTTTATTTCCTGTTTACTGCTGGTACTCCTGAAGTGCATTTTTACAGAATCCCTTCTTGCCTTTGATATGACTCACTCAGCCATCTGTGGAAAGTGCCAAAAGTCAGACTTGTGTGAAAATGAAGCTGAGCTATCACTGTGGCCAACAAAGAGCTCTCCTTCACTGTCACATCCAGAGCGTGAGGTCCCATTCACAAGTACAAAACATCTGAAAGTCTGCCAGTAGCCAGAACGGTCCAGTCCCTCAAAACTGGATTCCTGTGAAAAGCAATGAACACACCTGCTCCAGACATCCCAGCACATCCTCACTCATTCCCATGGCTTCGCAGCAGTGCTCATTCCAAATGTGATGCTTTCAAGTCTCAAGCAATTTAGAAGCAGTCATGCTAAAACACTAAGTAACTTCATGATATTAAACTGTCAGACAGCTTGTAGAGATGAAAGAACCGCTTCTCAAAGCAGAGCTTGGACTTTACTGATGTAATCTGAACAACCTGGTCATGCTGGTTTCTGCAAGGGGCATTTTAGCTTGCATAAATTAATTACAGAGCAGGAGGAGACAGGGGAAAGCACTGTACTTGTGGTGGTGTCCATGTGAACGTCAGGCATCTTCCAGAGAAGCAGGTCCCTTTACAAATGCCACAAGGAGCTGAGGTTGCTTCGGGCAACTTTTGGACTCCATTGCAGCAGGAAAGAAAGGGACAACACATGGACCTGAGCCCACCAGGGCAGCAGATTTGTGGTGGAACCCTAAAAGAGCACAGGGAAACAGAAATATAAGTGTCTCCTGTTGAGCTTCCTCCTCCTCTCAAGGTGACAGAGGTCCATGCTAATGTAATAAATGCACAAGGACGTAAATGGCAGCACAACCGCATGTGTCTTCTCAAGGAAAAAAGCACCAAGACCCAGCAAGGTTTATTTTAGATCCTGAAGCTGGGATTTATGTCTGAAATAGTGGAGGGAGCAGCACATTTACCCAAAGAGATACCCAAAGCAGCATCCCAGCCAAGCCGGGTTGGGAGGCTGTGCCGCAGGGAATGCTCAGGGATGAACTCACACACCCTGCACTTCCGTTCCTTGGAAGATTCCGCCCATGAAGGGTCTGTGCTGTCCAGTTCCAAATCACAAACCTATCAAAATCATGCAGGAATAACCGCTATTGAAGTATTTTCCTATCCTTGCAAGGACAGGTCATGAGATCTCAGGGCCATCAAAAGCTAGCCAAAAACGCATTCCAAACACTAAATGAAATCCAGATTCAGACTCAACACACTTAGTATATCTAATAGAAAGATTTCAGTTGCTAAAAAACTGAAAGGCATATAGTCTAATAACAACCATAAACATTATTTTACACATCTCTTAAACTCTTCATATAATAATATATGGTAATTTTTTTTTAAAGTTGTTATTGTAGTAATAGACTACTGGAAAATATTTTCATTACCAGCAAGCAAAACAGGAGTTTGATGATCTAATATTTGGAAAAATGGTAGTTAAAAGAGTAATATAAAACTTATTTGAGGAAAAAAATGCCGGACAGGAAAAAAATACTATGAAATATGAAAAACAGGACCACGGGCACTGAGAAAAGATCTCAAACAGACATTTGTATGCATCATGAGAATGAATTGCTGCAGACTAATTACAAACCTTTTTAACGTGTATCTTTGAGAGGGGGAAGGGGGGGAAATAAAGCATGCCACTCCTGCTTGTAACTGCTGGAGGGGAAGAGGTAGGAAGGGTTTCTTTGTTTGAAGAGACAGAGCTCCTGGGATGAGGAAGAGCTTGAAAAGAGAGAGGTCAAAACAGCTTGTGATCCTTAGGATATGCTATTATAGCTCCCAGCAAATGTTTTAGAACAGGGTATTTAAATAGCTAAGGAGTCTGAGGGAACATCAGTTTGCTGGGAACTAGGACCCTGTGCGTTCCCGTACAAACACTGCCAGTACAGACAGACTTCCCCACTAAAGTGAGGTGTCAACGTTTGTTACGGCAAAAAAAATGAAGTGCAAGTTGTCAAATGCTGCAAATATTTGAAAACAAATCTTAGCAGCTAACAGACCATAAGAAAACTTTGTTGAAGCTGCTGAACTCATCTCATGCTCATGCTTAGCCAAGCTGTTCAAGAGGCAAACTGACACATTAGTAAAGCAAAACCAACAAACATATGGTTGATGAACCATATCTTGGTTTGCTGGAGTGTTAAAATTTGTTTTTCATTTTGCAAGTACTTTATACCTGAATGACATCAGAGGCTCTTTGCTGACACCAGCAAAAACACACTTTGCTGAAACAAAAACTGACAGAGAGAGTTGAGAGTCTGTACCTGACCTAGAACAGAAGTCGTGCTTCAGCCCAAACTCGGCACCCAGGCAGAGCACCTAAGGCATGATTCAAATCCCGGGACAGACTCCAGCTGCCGCTCCTCTTCCATACGTATATTAATCACTGGAAAATCACTGACATTCGCCTTGCAGTACAGCCAATGCAACACAAGACTTAAGCACCCTGTGAGGGAGCCAGGATTGCAAGTGACCCTGTACCTCAGCTGCAGCAATATCAGCAACGCCTCCTCACTTTCCTGCCGTGGAGGACGCTTGTCAAGCCAAGATTCACTGCCCTGAATTCGTGTAACACCCCACATCCCCTGGGCCCACTGAACACCTTGTAGAACAACTCGTTAGCACAGTTGCATGGAAAGACACCAATACTGCATGAGCAACAAAAGCTGCTGGGTCTTTTTTGCTGACAGTTTGAGAAATTTCTTTGAACAGTTAGCACTGTTTCACTGCTTAGTTTAATTTTTTTTTTAAATACAGAGGAGGAAAAGGACCTGAAAGCAAAGGAGGGGAAAAAAGGTATTATGTCAAAGTGCAGTTGCAGTCTATAGGGAGTTGTGATGGCCTAGTTCTACAGATCCTACTCAACCATTAATCTTGTAATTATTATTGAAATTAAACCTGACATCTGTTCCACAACCAACTAAGAAAATAAAACATCCCCACTATAACAACAGTTGGCTAAAAATGCCTTGGGCAAGCATCTCCCTACATGTGGGCCACAGCAGTGACATGTCTTACTGCTGTGAGAGACTTCAGTGTTCACCAGACGGGGACACGTGGTGTGGAAAGGGACCCCAACCTGTTTTGTTAAACTGCCTTCAAGGGATTTCAGCTCCTCAGACTGGCAGCAGGAGGCACATGTCGCATGTTGCTTCAATCAATAACAGGAGCCTAAAGCTACGGAGAGATGGTTCTTTTTTCTTTAGGTGCCCATCCAAGGAAGTAACTTGTCAGCTGGTATTCGCTGCATGTAAAAGAAGAATTTA
>NW_010162477.1:0-1982 GCF_000695765.1 Mesitornis unicolor | reverse complement strand
TTCCGATTTTTTACTGCCATCTCACTTCTGTTATAAAACAGCAGCAATGCAGATATTTGTGTTATACAACAGACAGGAACACGTGAAGTTACCTTAAGTCTGAAGAGAAGCCCAAGATAAGCCACACTGCATACAGATGAGTAAGTCTGTGCCAAAAACAAACACTTTTTCCAAAGCTATCGTAAAACACCATCATTTGTCACAGGCTTAACAAGGTAAGTCATTAATTCACAATATCTGCCAGTATAATTACAAAGCATACATCCATCTATTCACATCTTCTTTTACTAAAATAGGTTAATTTTACACCAAATGACAGCAGCTTTTAAAATCATGTCTCAAAATACATTTTATCACAAATTACGTAGTCTCACAAGCAAACATCTTTTCTTCGATGTTAACACTGAACTCCAAATCTAAAACTCTTCCCTGCAGAAAACTACATTCATTTGCACTGCGCCTCAAAGCTACCTTATATAAAAACACACCCAAATTCAAAACACTGTAGCACATAAGATTTAAAGAGACACTTTAAATTTTTTTGAAGATAGTTTATTATTTCATTAGACCAAAATGTGTTAAATTGCAGTAATTCCAGACAGACAAGTTGATCCAAACCGTAAGTTGATGGAGATGGTTATTTATTACCTGCTTCAAGACAAAGCTTGCCCTCTTCATAATTGTCTGCCCCATCATCCAAAGGAAGATGAAAAGAGACAGCATAATTTCAGTTGGAGCAGGGTCATAAAAGCAGCATTAGCTTCAAGCAAACAATGAGATACTCCCAGAGCCAAACAGAAATACGAACACCACTATAACTCTGTTCTTTCAGAACATTTAACCACAGGTACTTTTTGCCTGCTTTGTTCTAGAGAAGAGGAGGGTTCTACCCTGTGGAGGTTCCCATAAAATGAAGACAGACAAGATAGCTGAGAAAAAAGAAAAAAAAAAAAAAAGAGTGTAAATTAACAAATTCAAAGCACCCTTTGGCCACAACCCACAACTGGTTCACAGCAGAACTCTGAATGGCAAACTTAGTGTAAAAGAAAGGTCAGTATAATCAGTAATATAGATATCTAGGTAAATAGTCAGAGTAATTCATTTATTATAGTTTTTTTCTGAGTCTGCCCTTCTTATTGTGCAGTAAACATTATATATAGGGATCTAACTCCCGATTAGATCTGTATCTTAACTTTTACCTAGAAGAGAAACTTCAATGCCACCAGGATCAGTAAAATCACGAACAGGTGGCAGTTCATGATTAGATCACAGAATCACAGAATGTAGTGGGCTGGAAGGGACCTTTAAGTCTCCTCCAGTCCCACCCTGCAGTGAGCAGGGACAATGTCACCAGATCAGGTTGCTCACAGCCCCATCAAGCCTGGCCTTGAACATCTCCAGGGATGGAGCCTGCACCACCTCTGGGCAACCTGTGCCAGTGATCTACCACCTCATGGGGAAGAGCTTTTTCCTCATATCCAACCTAAATCTCCCCTTTTCTAGTTTAAAACCATTACCCTTCATCCTATCACTCCATGCCCAGTGAACAGGTCTTCCCCAGATTTCTTATAGGCACCTTTCAGGTATTGGAAGGTCGCTATAAGGTCCCCCTGGAGCCTTCTTTTCTCCAAGCGGAACAACCCCATCTCTCTTAGCCTGTCTTTATAGCAGAACTCCTCCAGCCCTTGGATCATCCTTGTGGCCTCCTCTGGACCCACTCCAGCACTTCAATGTCCTTCTTGTGTTGGGGACTCCAAGGCTGGATGCAGTATCCAGGTGGGGTCTCACCAGGGCACAGCAGAGGGGCAGAATCACCTCCCTGGCCCTGCTGGCCACACTTCTTGTGTGAGAAGGGTGTACTCTCTGTGAGGAGAGTCTACTTGACATATGGGACCCTCTGTTCCTCTCAGAACAGTCACCTACCATGATAACCTGTCTTTTCTTTGTGGAGGAGGTTGTGATGTGGGCAGTAGGCCTTTCTG
>NW_010162476.1:0-220 GCF_000695765.1 Mesitornis unicolor | reverse complement strand
CAGCCCCCCCCCATAGGGTGCAGACCCCCCCCATAGGGCACAGACCCCCCCCACAGGCTGCAGACTCCTCCCATAGCGTACAGACCCCCCACATGGGGCACAGACCCCTCCCCACGGGGTGCAATTTCCCCCCATAGGGCACAGAGACCCCTCATAGGACACAGACACTCCCCATAGGGTGCAGGACCCCCCCCCCACAGCGTAGAATCCCCCCTTGCTG
>NW_010162475.1:0-582 GCF_000695765.1 Mesitornis unicolor | reverse complement strand
ATGAGGGGGGCACAGGATGGGGACATTGGGGGACAGTGGGGATGATGGGGACATTTGGGACGGGGACATTGGGGACAGCAGAGATGAAGGGGGCACAGGATGGGGACATTGGGGACAGCAAGGACATAGAATGGGGACATTGGGGTCACGGGATGGAGACATGAGATGGGGACATTGGGGACAAGGGGACATGGAATGGGGACATTTGGGACATTGGGGACAGGGAGGACATGACAGTGGGGACATGGGATAGGGACATTGGGGACAGAGGGACATGGGGACAGGGACAGTGGGGATGAGGGGTGCACAGGATGGGGACATTGGGGACATGAGATGGGGACATTGGGGTGATACTGGGGACAGGGAGGACCTGGGACGAGGACATGGGGGACATTGGGGACATGGGATGAGGGTAGCAAGGACATGGGATGGGGACATTGGGAGTATGGGATGGGGACAGGGTTGGGACATTGGGGACACAGCACGGGGACATGGGGACACTCGACACGATTTTGGGGTGAATCCAAGCTATTCTGGGGACACCCAGTAGCATTTGGGGGTGAATCCAGGCTATTTTGGGGT
>NW_010162474.1:728-1178 GCF_000695765.1 Mesitornis unicolor | reverse complement strand
TCAAATTTAAAAATTTGGTTCGTTAAATTGAGTTTATTTCATTTTCAGTTAAAAATTAAATGAGATTTAATAAAAAGTTGTTACTTTAAATTGAATTTATTTCCTTTTAATTTAAAAATCCCATCAAATTTCAATAAAAGTTTCTTTAACTTGGATTTCTTGTTTTAATTTCAGAATTACATTAAATTTAAATAAAGATTTGGTTCTTTAAACTGAATTTATTGTTAATTTAGACATTAAGTTAAATAAAAATTTAATTTGTTTAAATTTAGTTCTTAAAATGAAACATTTGGTTCTTTAAATCGAATTTATTGAGTTTTAATTTAAAAATTAAATGAGATTTAATAAAAATGTGTTACTTTAAACTCAATTTATTCCCTTTTAATTTAAAAATTCAATCGAATTTCAATAAAAAGTTTCTTTAACTTGAATTCCTTTTGTTTTCATTTC
>NW_010162474.1:0-572 GCF_000695765.1 Mesitornis unicolor | reverse complement strand
AATTTATTTATTTAACTTTAATTCTTAAAACGAAACATTTGGTTCTTTAAATTGAATTTATTGAGTTTTAAGTTTAAAATTAAATGAGATTTAATAAAAATTTGTTACTTTAAACTGAATCTGTTTAGGTTTAATTTAAAAATTAAATTTAAATAACAATGTGTTTCTTCACATTGAATTCGTTTCATTTTAATTCAAAAATGAAATCAAATTTAAAAATTTGGTTCGTTAAATTGAATTTATTTCATTTTCAGTTAAATTTAAGTAAAAATCTGTTTCTTCAAATTGAATTTCAGTTTTAATTTTAAAAATTAAACTTAATCATTGGCTTCTTTACATTGAATTTGTTTCGTTTTCCTTTAAAAATTAAATGAAATGTAAGAAAAATTTGCTGCTTTAAATTGAATTTGGGTTTAATTCAAAACCTCAATGAATTAAACCTAAAGGATTCATTTCTTTGACCGGACTTGTGATTTTCAAGCCCAATCCCATTCACACCAAACTTTCCTGTGTCCCCCTGTCCTGTGTCCCCACGTCCCCCCATAACCCCCCCAATATCCCCCCATGTCCCC
>NW_010162473.1:1293-1590 GCF_000695765.1 Mesitornis unicolor | reverse complement strand
GGTTGCTGGGGGTTGTAGTGCGCTCCGGGCTGGGCCCCGGGAGCTTCACCCCCGGCCGCGGCCGCGCACCCTGGCGGGGGAGACGACTCTGGTGGGTCTCGTACTGCGGATGGGGCTCTCCTACCCCGGTGCGCATCCTCTGTGCTCCGGGAGACAACAAGGGCACCCCCCAGCCCCTGCCACACAGGGAGTCATGGAAAATATCCCAGAAAACATCCTGGAAAATGTCCTGGAAAATGTCTGCTGGGGGCCCAGGGAAGAGAAACCGGCTGGACACCGCAGCACAGGTGGTCGTGT
>NW_010162473.1:279-1228 GCF_000695765.1 Mesitornis unicolor | reverse complement strand
CTCTGTGTGGCCATGAGCAGTCACTATCCCCCACCACCACCCCGCTGCACCCCAAGTCCTCTCTGGCACAGAGTGGTTTGATTAACCCAGCGCAGAAGAGCCCTCACAAAGCAGCTCTCCCCTCCTATAGGCCCGCTCCAGCTGAACACCAGACACCAACTCCCATAAAAGAAGGTAAAAGAAGTTAAAAAAAACATAAATCCCAGGATGGGCAGCCCTGGCAGCAGCGCTGACAATGCCCTGGTGCTGATGACAGCCTGCACATGGCAAAGTCCAGCGAACAGCCAGGCACTGCACAAACAACTCGGGTTTTGCCTGGCAACAGCCTCCTCCTGCTCCGGTCAGGAGCTCCTGCCAACGACACCGACACGGCAATGTGGCACGGTGGCGGCCCAGCCCCCCCCCCCCCCCCCAGCCACTGGTCAGCACGCCATGGTACGCTCGGAGCCGGACTGGTCCCCTGAGAGGGGACACAACAAGGCTGCTCCTTGTCCTTGTCCCCTGCAAACACCCTCTGCTATTTTTAGGGGTGTTTTGCAAGCGCGGCTCCGTGCCGGGGGGCGTGGGGTCTGGGCGGCTCTGGCCGCCCTGAGGTGTCTGGTTCTGTATTTGCACTGGTGTCATTTGAGAGGAGCGACTTAGGGGTTTAATTGCATCTGATCCGAGGTCCAAGCGGTGCCTGCTCTGAGGGGAACCTGGCCCCACACTTCCTTGGGACCACAGATGCTGTTTCAGCCCCTGTACAGCTCCATCCCTTCTGCTTTGGCCCCATCACACCCTGCAGAGGGGCCTAGAGCCCCCCGACACAGGGCAGGAGCCCAGACACTGCCTGGTCCCCGGCCAGCACCGTGATTGCCACTACCTGGGGCCTCGAGCTCTGCGCTTGCTCTGGCTGAACGCAACAACCCGGGGACAAAACAAATATCTTTTGCTTTGCAGGAAGTCTGGG
>NW_010162473.1:0-267 GCF_000695765.1 Mesitornis unicolor | reverse complement strand
CCCCCCCCCGAAAGCTCTGGGTATGATGGGGTGGGGGACAGGCAGAGATGGACATGGGGACCCCAGGGCTGTGGGCGTGCATCAGGCACTGATCCAGCTGGAGACGCTGCCAAATATTTAATATAAAAATATCCCATCAGAAGACACCGAGGCCTGTGCCAGAAGGACGTTTGCGCCCGAGGCAGCAGAGCTGGGCAGCCCATGGCCCCCACATGTGGAACAAGAGGAACAGGGGTTGGAGGGGCCGAGCAGGGGCTGGAGGGGCCG
>NW_010162472.1:1961-8687 GCF_000695765.1 Mesitornis unicolor | reverse complement strand
GGGGGCCGCCGGGGCTGCCCCCCCCTCCCCGCGGTGTCCGCTGCTCCGGGGCGTCCCTCGCTACCGGCGCCTGTTCTCCCCGCTTCTTAGCGGCAATCAGCCCCTAAAAATGATAAAAATCAGCTAAAACAATTAAAAATTATTAAAAGCAACATTTTTGAAGCTGGTTTGGTCTGAACGCTCTCTGCCAGCGCTCTCGTGGGCAGGAGGGCCCAACGTGTGCGTGCCCAGTGCTAAAACCGGGTCCGCCGTTAGCTAAGGGGGGGTCCGGGGCGCATCCTGGGGGAAAACCTCGAGGAGAAGGCTGATGACCTCAGTGGGGGCCGTTCACCTGCTGTCTCCTTTCTCCAAGCCCATGCTTTCGGGAGTCTGGTAAAAATAAGCAGAAAACTGGTGTTTTCTGGAGCCAAAGGTTCCCTGCACGTCCCCAAAGCCGCCGGGTTTCACCCCATTTCCCTGGGCATCACAGCATCCCACGCCTCTGTCTGGGAAGGCTCCCACGGGCGCTGCTGCTCAGGAATTTGGGAGGCCGAGGAGGAGTCGGCAGGGATGATAAAGTAAAACAGAGCAAGCCACAACGTTATCAAACTTCCCTGATAGGCAAAGAAAAAACAAGACACTCGGTAAAGTTTCAGTGCAACGTAAAAAGCACTGCCCATCTTGGGAGCCTGCGAGGCTGCCGACAGCGAGGATGGGGAGGTGATGGTGCTCGCTGTCATTTGTTGCTGCTGTGGGCACACAGCTTTGTCCAAGCTGCTCCCAGCCCCGGCTTCATCACCGTCTCCATCCTCTGCCTCCCACATCCATACAGGATGCCTGGGAACGTCCCATTGTGGTGAGGATCTGGGGTGACCCAAACAGGGGGGGCAGGAAGGGCACAACGCACCCCCTTCTCAAAGCACCCTTGGATTTAACAAGTGAGGCACAAGGGTCCCCAGGGACTTCGCTGCCTCAAAAAAAAAAACTGTTAGCTGTACAAATCCCGACTGCTTACAAAGATAAACTCAGCCTCAGTGGTGTGTATTATGTTTAGCAGCCTGATCAATGCCACGGTGACTAATTAGGGTGCAGGACAGATACTGGCAATTCATTACGTGCAGTCAAAGCACCGTTACATCAAGGACAATTTACTGCACCCTCAGACCAAGGATGAGCTCAAGACCTGCCCCTACCCTGCTCCTTCCCTGTCCCGAGACCTTTCCACACAGCCTTGTCCTAGCAAAAGGAAGCCATTTGCACTGTAGGTGCTTTAAAAAATGAATATCCCCCCCCAAATGGTGTATGAGCACTAGGGGAATGTCAGTTGCAAGGAATTAATGTGAGTACCAAACACTGAGATGGCAAATGAGCCTCAAAAAAGAGGAACTTCTCACCTGGGGCTCTGTCTCTGTGTTAGGATGAGGGAGATTTCGCTGCCCCTCCATCACATCCCGGTGCTGGGTCACATCCCCATGGTTGTGAGCTCGCCAGATGCAGGAGATTTGTGTCATCCCCACAAGGATCCCATCGCTGAAACAGAAACAGCCGAAAGTTTTCATGTCCCCTTTGGCGCAAACCCCATGGTCTCCTCTCAGCAAGGCAATCCTGCCGAACCTGGGGCGATTTCGTGGCTGCCTTCCCTGCTCGGGGTGAGCTGGGTCTCCTTCGTTAACAGCTCCAAGTGCCCGTGTGTGGCTACCACTGCCTGGCTTTAATGGGTAACAGAGCAATGTGGAATACTGCAAACACCTGAAGGGTGGCTAATGGGGATGGGACTGAGAGGAAAGCACTTCCCCCGCTTTAAATCCCTCTGGATTTATTTAAAGGCATCAGGCTCCTCTGCTGCTGAGCTGAGGAGCAAAGGGGTTTTTCATTTCCAGGACAACCTGGGCCACTTCAGCCCTGAGTTCCCCCAAAACAGGGGCCTGATTGCTGAGTTAAAGTCACCCCACACCAAGCACCCACTTTGGTCTCTGCCTTGGTCTTGGGGCGGGTGCTGGAGGAGAGACCCCGTGTGTCCCTGGGGACCAGCACAGCACCCCTGGGATGCAGCGAGCCCGAGCATCCTCGAGGAGCCCTGCCCCACCCAGGGTCCCGCATCCCCCCCGTGCCAGCGCCGCGAGCCCTGCCTGCGCAGCGGCGATTTCACGTCTCTCAGCGTTAAATCATAGCAGATAGCTCCGTAAGGGGCGGCCTCGGGCGCGTGATGGGGCCGGGGCCGCAGGCAGCCGCGCTGCCAGGGCTCCTCGGCGATGCTTTATTGCTTTTGACGCTCCGGACGCGCTCTGCAAGGCGAGTCCTGGCTGCTGCCCACTCCCACGCAGGCACTGCAGCCGAGACTGCGCCCCCCGACCCCCGGTCCGGCTGCAGACCCCATCCCATGGCACGGGAGGGAGCTGCCGTGGGAATACAGCACAGAACACCACACAGGTTTCCTCCCCGGTAAGGGCAGGTTGGGGCGATGGGGGATGCGGAGCATCACTTGCCCCGCTGTGGATGGGCGGATGCTGAGCATCGCTCATCCCCTCCATCACAGGGGTCTCCTGCCCGCACCCCTGTGCTCTCTGCAGCCCCGAGAGCACCGCAGCTCTTGGTGAGCACCGCTGGAGGGGTTCACAGCCAGGATACCTGCCCCAGGACAAAGCCCTTCATCTCCATCCCAGCGCAGAGACGCTGCCGTGCCCGGCTGTGGGCAGGACGCGGGGCTGAGCCGTAGGAAGCTCCAGGCGCCGAGCGCTTCGGTTCCCAGAAAAGCAATTACCACGCAGGAGATTACGGGGCTAATAAAATCCGATTGCGCCATTTCGGAAGGCAAATCTGATCCTGGCGCTGCCGAATTGATATCACCCGTCCCGCAAAAGGTCCCGCAAGAGCCCGCTGCGCGCGCGCGTAATACAAGGCTGTAATAGATCACGCTAATTAGATATCCAATAACGGGAGGGCTGATAGGAACTACATTAAAATCTCTTTAAGGTGAAGACGTAAAACCCAAGGGAGAAAATTCAGAGTTAATGATGCTGCAGCTGAGGCTCTGCTCGAGCGACCCTGGCCCCCTTGGCCGCATCCTGCCCGGGGCCGAAGCAGAGGGGGCAGAGCGGGGCACGGTCCCCAGCGCCGCGGCGGCGCTGCCCGTGATTTCCATTACCCAGATTCAATAAGGGGAGAGCTGGGAGCTGCCTGCGCTCCCCGGGAGGTGACTTGCCAGCCGCTAACGGAGCCGAGAAATCAAATTAGCCCCGGCTCCGCTCTCGCTCTCTGCCTGACACCGCTGCTGGCAGCCGAGGGGGAGTTCATCAGGGCCGCGCACTAATTCTTATCTTGTTTAAGTGACTCCGCGCTGCCATCTGATGCGATTTGCTCCGTGTCACTGCTGCCGCGGGCTCCAGTGCCTGCCTGCCACGTCCGCAGCACTTCCAGCTTCACGTGGGCACCTATAACACGTGTAAATGCAGATGTACATAGTGAATACATAAGACTATAGGGACAGGGTGGGGTCGAGGCTGAGGATGCTGCCTCGCCCAGGGATGCGATGTGGGGATGCGGAGGGAAGGATGCTGCGGCCCGAGCAGGGCACTGCCGCTGCACTGATTTCTGCTCCAAATCCCACAGGACCAGCCTTTGCTGATGGTCTGGTCTGTGTGAAAACATTCAGTACTTGGGGAAACAGAAGCCAGCGAGAAGTGCTAAGGTTTGCACGCAAAGGCAAATTGCTGCGATGGAAATAAGCCCATGTCTCGGCACAGGTCAAACCCTGCTGCCCCAGGCAGGGGTGCAAAGGGCTGTCTGTCAGACTGTCTGTCTCCAGTAGGATGGACTTGCCCTGCTGTAGGGCGTGAAGGGAAACCAGGTACCCCTATAGCCCCCCATTCCCCTGCTGATGAGACCCCCATACCAGCGCTGTGTCTCTGTGGGGACTGACCACCCCATCTCAGGGGGCTCCAATGGCTGGGGACCTCCTGGTGCCTGCAGCACCAGCCCCACCGTGCCCCCCACTGCACACAGGCACCATGCTTGCACCCCAAAACCTGCCTTTCCATGGGCAGGGCTTGAGGAGCCCCAGGGGAGCCGGCGGGGTGGGAGGGGGCTGCCTGGGCTCCTCTTGCATCCTCCCAGCCTGAAACTCGATGCAGCGGCAGAGGCTGATCCCAGTTAATTGGGCGTTCTCAAAAACCCACGGTGGGGGGAAGCGCGCCAGGAGAGCGGCTCAGGTCCACTCCTGCGCCACTTCGGGAGGAGGCAGAGCCATGGCTGCGCTCGGGGTGCTCCTGGCCCTGTTGCCGCTCAGCTCCACGCTGCAGAGCCCAGGTAAGGCCAGGGAAGGGCTGGAGCAGGGCTGGGGCACAGCAGGGTGCTATAGCGGGGTGCAGCACCTACCCAAAACCCGAGCAGCACCCTACAGCGGGCAGGGGCTGCTTTGAGAGACCTTAACGGTGTTGAAAAGGGACGTACCTGGGAGAAACTGGAGTGTGGGAAACCTCTTGGATGCCTGCAGCCAGGTAACGCGGCGCTTGAACCCAGCGCTGGGGCACATCAGCTCGGGGCTTTGAAATCCTCTGGGAGCGTGTGGGGTCCGAGCCCTGAGGATGGAGAGAAAGGGGGTGATCTCCTGCTGCCTGACTCCCCCTGCCCCGGTAACGGGATTGCTCCAATGTAACGTTTCACCCCCGATAACACAGAGCTGGGTTTCGGGGACGATGGCGCTCAGAAGAGATGCTGCGCCTATGGTCTGCATCTCAGCCTTGCGCGGCGCAAAACTGACTGCCAAAATGTTCCCAAGCTGTCATTATTATTTCCTCGTTTAACCTTCCTGGGAAATAGTAGGAAAATCCCTGTGCTGCTTTGCACCGGCGCAGCTGTACGCTTTGGGCAGGTTTGTAACTCGGATCTGGGGACCGCTCAGGAACCCATGGGGGCATCGCTGCTGATGCCCAAACCTTCTCCTGCTGCGAGCGCGGCTGAGGCGCCAGAGGAGGAGCGGAGCAATGGCAGCGGCTCCCTCGCCGCAGCGGTGCCGGAGGTTTGGGAAAGGAAGGTCCCTGGCACAGTGGGGCTGTGCTGAGCTGCACCTGGTGCGCTCCCAAAACAGCTTTGGGGATGGGTGGACCAGCACAGCATCCGGGGTGGACACACAGAGAGACCGGGGTGAACCCAGCGCTGCATTCCCTCTGTAAGCCATTGCCCCACTGCAGAGCATTGTGGCATGGGTGCAAGGAGGAGGAGAGGGTGCGAGGACAAGAGGGTGGGAGGATGAGCCAGCTGCCAGCAGCTGCAGCAGGAAAGGCCCCGCCGCGATGCCGGCAGCGCCTGTTTTCCTCCCCTCACCCTAATTGCTGCCTCTCGATGCCCGGCCCACTCCCTGGTATTACTGATCGCCTGCACACTTGGAGGGGCTGAGGCTGCAGGGTTTTTCCTTTTTTTAGCTCAAAAGGCAGATTAAAGTTCCCTTCCCAGCAGCTTTTCCCAAGTTCCCGAGGATCTATTCCAATTAGTCCCTTCCATTACACGGGAATTGGGCGCCGGGGCTGGGCGTGCTGCAGAGCAGAGCCGCGAGCGCAGCTCAGCCGCTGCATCGCCGCCTGCCGAGGGTCGGGTACCGAGAGAAACGTGCTCTGCAATGAACACTGCCTATACCAGCCCTGAGATGACCTCCATGGGAAGCAGACACCAAGATACCTAATAAATACCTAAACATACAGAAACATATATAAACACAGCTGCCGCCGTGGTGTGAGCAGCCGTCATCCATCCCTCCCTCCCTGTGCAGCAGGTACGCACCGGCGGGGCCGGATGCTGGAGCCCACCGAGCCCGCGCTGCGCCGGCTGTCCCACTCCCTGCTGGAGCGCTACCAGAAGGACACCCGGCCCGTGCGGGACTGGCGCACGACCACCACCGTGGCCATCGACCTCATGGTCTATGCCATCCTCAGCGTGGTGAGTCCTCTGCTCCCATCCCGCGTGGCGGGGGGCACAGCAAGGGGAAGGGGACCTGGCGGGCAGCATCCTCCTGCCACGCTCTGCCCATCTTCTGGAGCACCGACACCCCCGTGCTGACACCGAGTCCTCTTCTTCCTGCAGGATGAGAAGAACCAGGTGCTGACCACCTACATCTGGTACAGGCAGGTGAGCAGATGAGGCTGTGGAACCTCACGCCTCCCTTGCTGGGGCTGAGCACCCTGCAAACATGGGTTTTCCTATGGAAGTGGGGGGCAGCGAGGTCAAACCCATCCCAGGGGATGACAAGACCTCGGTAGGACATGAACGCCAAGGCTCAGCTCCGTGCCTTGCACTGTTGAGTAGTGCAGTAGCCAAGGATGAGCCTCTCCTCTCTGCATGGATGGCATTGAGGATGGGCTCCCATGGCAGGGTACAAGCCTGGAGTCCGGGTCCCAGCGGGGCAGAAGGGACCTGGCCCTCCGAGCCTCCTCTCCCTTGTCCCCAGCATTGGACGGACGAGTTCCTGCGGTGGGACCCGACGCGCTTCGACAACCTGACGCAGATCTCCCTCCCCGCGGAGAGCATCTGGGTACCCGACATCCTCATCAACGAGTTGTGAGTGCGGCCAAAGTCCAGTGGGGGGGAGATGGCGCTGTGGGGGGAGATGGCGTGGGGCCGGACCCCCCTCGCCCACCGCGAGCACGCGCCACCCCGTGCTTTGTATTCGCGGCACAGAGCTGGCAGCCGCCCCGCATCGGGCCAGCCGCAGATGGGGAACGGCTCGCGCCTTTGGGCCCTTTCCACGGTGGCTAA
>NW_010162472.1:1400-1781 GCF_000695765.1 Mesitornis unicolor | reverse complement strand
ATGTTCTGGGGGCTGGGAGAGGGCAGCAGCATGGGTTGTGCAGACGTGATGCCAGGCAGGCACGCCTGCATGGGCATTGCCAAAAAAGCAGCTGGGGGGGCAAACCCCCAGCTCCTGGGCAGTTCCCCTCCCAGCTGCGGCTCAGCAGGAGCAGCCCCCCCAAAAGATGCTCCCCAGCCCACGTCTCTGTCCCTCACACCCCCAGCGTGGACGTCGGAAGGTCCCCCCACGTCCCCTATGTCTATGTCAGCCACCACGGGGAGGTGCAGAACCTCAAGCCCATCCAGGTGATGACCGCCTGCAGCCTGGACATCTACAACTTCCCCTTCGACGTGCAGAACTGCTCGCTCACCTTCACCAGCTGGCTGCACCACAGTGAGT
>NW_010162472.1:637-1204 GCF_000695765.1 Mesitornis unicolor | reverse complement strand
GGTTCTCACCTCTCCTCTGCCCCCAGTCCGCGACATCAACCTCTCGCTGTGGCGCCAGCCGGAGCTGGTCAAGTTCGACCGGAGCGTCTTCATGAACCAGGGCGAGTGGGAGCTGCTCTACGTCCTCAGCCACTTCCAGGAGTTCAGCGTCAAGAGCAGCGACAGCTACGCCGAGATGAAGTTCTACGTAAGGGTCCTCAGCCGCCGCACTTTTTGGGGATGGGGCGCTAGGGAACGTGCTGGCTCACGGAGCTGCTCCAGCCTGAGGAGCTGTGGCTCCCCTTAGTGCACCCCCCCACCCTCACCTGCCTTGATGGAGAGGCACCCCAGCTCCAGCCGTCGTTTCTACCCTTGACTGAGCCCCTCCTGTCTCTCTGACCCACAGGTAGTCATCCGGAGACGCCCCCTCTTCTACACAGTCAGCCTGCTGCTCCCCAGCATCTTCCTGATGGTTATGGACATCGTGGGCTTCTACCTACCTCCCAACAGTGGCGAGAGGGTCTCTTTCAAGATCACCCTCCTGCTGGGCTACTCGGTTTTCCTCATCATTGTATCCGCCACGCTGCC
>NW_010162472.1:0-582 GCF_000695765.1 Mesitornis unicolor | reverse complement strand
GCAGCTCTGGGTCTGAACCATGGGTGCCCTCAAAAGGTGGGCAGGGAGGACTCGCTCAGAACCATGCTCTGCGCATGAGCCTTTGCAGGCCACTCACCTCGCTGGCACCCCCACAGGCACCTACTTTGTGGTGTGCATGGCACTGCTCGTCATCAGCCTGACCGAGACCATCCTGATCGTGCGCCTGGTGCACAAGCAAGACCTGCAGCCCCACGTCCCCGAGTGGGTGAAGCGCCTGCTGCTGGAGCGAGCCACCGTCCTGCTCTGCATCCGGGACGGGAAGAAATTCAGCCAAAGCAGAACACAGAGCTTGGACATCTCCGGGCAGGGGGAGAACAATGACAGCACAGGTAAGGGCTATGGGAGCTGAAGGGGACGAGGTCCTATGTGGCCACCTACACAGCCCCTCTTTGCACAGTGTTTGCCCAAGTCACCCACAGAAATCCCAGTTTTTCCCACTTACCTCTCTCACCCTGCAGCCAAACTGAACCACTACGGCTGCGAGGACCCCCGGGACCGGGAGGTGGCAGGGGGCACAATGCCCGCTCTGGCTGCTGCTGGCCCAGTGGAGGGGTCCCCGCT
>NW_010162471.1:28916-45202 GCF_000695765.1 Mesitornis unicolor | reverse complement strand
CCCCCCGCCAAGAGATTCTGGAGGACTGCAGGGGAAATGGGCCACCTTAAACCCTGTATGGCCAATGCCAAATACAGGAAATATTCTGGATAACTCACTAAACTCTCACCCATTTCTTAACAGTAGCCTGTGATGTTTGCTTAACCTCCTTCAGAGCACAGTACAGATCCTGCTGTGTCGAGAAAGACCACTGATAGACCTTACCTTGGGGATAAGAATCATCCAAAACAGAGGGGTTTGTGGTGGGCCCAAGGCTGCAGGGCGGTTGGTGGCAGTACCACTGTAGGAATGCAAGGGCTTCCCTCGGTGGGATCTTTGTGTAGGCACAGATTGCACTGTTACCTCTAGTGTTAAAGAACAAGCACAACAGTTTTAGCAAATTCCTCAAATGAATTGGTGCACAGGGCTGCTGGTCTTTCCTGACAGCGGCTTTGACAGAACTTGTATGGAGAGCGCTCCTTATCTAGATTTCTGTACCATACAACATGATAGATACAACCAGATAGAAGTGTTATTACTTCACTTTAACTATGTCCTTCTGACAGCATGCCAGTGCTGGGCTGAAATACCATGCAAGATACTATGAATCCTTGTCCTGGACTATCGCAATACTGTGTTCATTCACCAGTGTTCAACACCTCCAGTTTTAACTTTCTGAATGCAACTCTTTCTGCTGCTGCTTCTGTTTGAGAATTCATAAAGCAGTGCTGCCACATGCAAGCTGCAGCCTCTGTGGTTCTTTTTCCCTTTGGCCTCTATGTCTTCCATAAAGCTCATAAAAAGGCCACACATGCAGACAGGAAGCAGAGAAGGCCTGAACAGTCTTGCTGCAGACCTGCAGTACCTGACCCTTCCCATAACCTTCTCTCTCAATGTAAATCACAAATCCTGTGTTCAGTATGACTGAAATGAGCCCTGTGCTAAATTGTCCTTGTCTCTTGTCTTAGGCTGTTGTCCTGTGTGCTTATCTGGAGATGGAAGGCATTGATCTCAGGGATAGGTCTGTGATTGAGCTGGGAGCTGGAACTGGATTGCTGGGAATAGTGGCCACTTTATTAGGTAAGAGCTTTTTTTGTTTGCTTGTTTAAAACAATTTACAACTGTAGTAAAACTGGCACTTTTACATCTACATGCTGGGTATAGAAGTTAGCACCAAAGCTACACATGTGAACTGTGATGTTTCCTGTCTGAGTCATCTTACTTGCTTGTTAGACTTCAGAGCCTGCTGTGTTATTTATTGTAGCGATGGTGCCACTGCAGTTTACTTTATGGTGGGACCCTGTTAAGACTGACGCCTGTAACCGTGGTGCTCAGCTCAGCAGCATTCAGTTCGGCAGCTATTGTCCCCCCAGGGAGCAAGTGCTGTGCTTGCAGTCTTCCACTTATCCTCCTATGCAGCACAGATAAAGCTGCAAGCAGAAACCACACTCTGAGCTTGTTACCCTGTCTTGCAGACAGGGAAACCGAGATCTGGAGAAATAAAGTGATTTGCCTATAATCTGTCTGTGGCTGAGGCCAGGTCTGGGTACTATGTTAAATTTGCACTGACTGTCCCAGGTTAACTTTGTAATTCAAAGTTCTAGTGGCTGTGGAAGGTGCCTATTGAAATAATAAAAACAAAGCAGTTCAACAAAATCAGTCATGCCATGCAAAATCACACAGGCATAGCTTTTTTGACCTGTGAAAGAAACTCTCTAGCTGCCTCTCCACTACTGAACAAATATGGATTTGGAGCAGGTTAATTGTAACAATCCCTGTAACATATTCTGTCATCACCTACGGAAAAGGCAGAAAGTAACGTCTCTACTTCAATGCACTAAGAGAAAGCTCCACAAAACACTTTATTTTCCCTACCCAACTTAGCCTTCATATTCTTAATTGACTGATGAAGGGTAGGATGTATGTAGATAGTGGGCTTTTTCCCTGTTTTGTTCTTTTGTTTGTTTATTTTTAATCAGGCGGCTCAGGGGAGTTGTTAAGGTTTAGCAGGAACGAAGGAGCCTGCTTGACTGAGAGCATTGTATTCCAAATGCTGTATTTATGGACATCAACTGCATGTCTGAGACGTATACTCCTGTACTGCTTAGGTGCTCATGTTACCATCACGGACAGGGCAGCAGCACTGGAGTTCCTGGAGTCAAATGTAGAGGCTAACTTACCTTCTGAACTACGTCCAAGAGCTGTGGTGAAGGAACTGACTTGGGGAAAAGACCTGGGTAACTTCCCTCCGGGAGCATTTGACTTCATCCTGGGTGCAGACATCATTTATCTGGAAGAAACTTTTGCAGAACTGCTTCAGACGCTGGAGCACCTGTGCTCAGAGCAAACTGTGATTCTTCTTTCCTGTCGTATCCGCTATGAACGGGATAACAAATTCTTGAAGATGCTGAGAGGCCGTTTCTCTGTATATGAGGTCCACTATGATTCCAGTAAGGATGTTCATATCTACAAAGCACAGAGGGGTTGTCACAAGGATGACTTTTGACACTATGCTTTGTTAGTAAACCACTGATGCTGTTCAATCCTCCCTTTGTTTCTGTTCAATACACTTGTACCTTAGCATATAATAGCGGTTGTGTTATTTCACTGGCTTATTTTCTGATGGTCTTGTCTGATCACTTGGTCTGATACTGCAGGGATTGTACATCTGCATATTGAACCTCTGCTTCATTTCTCAGTAGATTTGCATAGGGTCTTCTACTGGCTTTTTATTGAATGTAATTTTTGAAACTGTTTCAAGTTGCAGAAATCTGCAGGCATCAAAAATATCAGAAGATCTGTTGTTTAAAATCAAACCACACTTAATTTCTGTGTGAAACTTAGAAATAGATTAGAGTGGGTTTTTTTTCCCTTTATCACTTCCTTAACTCTAGAAAAGTGGATGAAATGTAAGCTAAGACTTCAGCTCTAAATGTTTTAACTCTTCAGGCTTCTGCATCTTAAAAGCTGTGGTAAAAGAAACCTCTTAAAGGGCAAAACCAACAAAGGCAGCTGCTATAAAGTTGTATTGCTGTCACTGCTGCATTGAAGCAGCATAGGGAAACAAAGAACTGGATCTGTGTAGGGATGGGTTGGGAATCAATATTGCAGAGTAAGCCAACTTCAAAATCCGTGGTATTTTTACCTGACCTGCACGTGTGGAGGCTGTGCCTGCAGTACTGAAGCAGTCGTGGTTCTCGGGTTGTCCCTAACAAGGCAACTTTCCCTTGCCCAGATCAAGGCACCTTGGAGCAGATACACATGAACATGTGCCAGCACGGAAGGTGAAAAAAGGAGACTCAAACTGTTCTTTAAATATCAAATCAGTCCTTGACTCTCAAAGTACCATTAAATAATGTTCTACTTTCTGCCTTAGTTTGTGGCTCACTCCGAGAGCTGTTGTTCAGGAGAAGTGGGTGCTGCTGTAATGTCTTAGTAGTACTTATTCTTGTATGACTTGGGACCTCGGGGCAGTGTTTAGATTTCAGTGTGCTTTCTGTGCAGTGGTAGTCAGATGCTGTTCTAAGTAACTGATTTAATACCTTAAGCTTGTAAAAACACCCCTGCGTGTTTATCCCACAAGATCCTGTGTGAAAAATGCTGCAGCCAGGAATTGGGCTGGCACCAGCAGCAGACTTCCTTTTCTTTCCAGTGGTGGAAGAATGAATCTGGTGGAAACAATGGGCTAACAGAGGATGGCTGCGCTTCTAAATGCAGGAGTTGCTGCTGAGGCTTTTTTTTGTGGACATGGAACCTTTTTTCTTTTTTCTTTAAACTTAACTCACAAAGCCGCAGGTCTTTAAGCCGCTTTAAGCATGTGCATGTCTTTGGCACTGGCAACAGCAAACACCAGCAGCTGCTTCAGGCCGTGGATGTTAGGAGCTCTTTATCACTTCTGCTTCCATCAAACTTCCTCGCTGGAAAAGATGCAGGGGATCTATGGTCCAGAAGTGACGTGCAGACTGTAATCTGGAAATGACGCATTGATCATTACAGCTCGTATGAGTGAGGCCCGAAGGTCTTGTGCTTCATCCCCGAGACGTGTGTTTTCAGCTAAGTTCCTTGCACGGATCTGCACTCAGCCTGAGAGTTGCTGCTCTGAAACATTTGCTTGCAACACTATGCTCAGGAGCCACACGGTGTCACTAAAACAGTACTTACGCAGCTGGCTGGGAGGCTGCAGTCTGAAACTACAGTTGAAGTCCCTATGAGGGAAGGCAGGCAGCACCTTTCATTAGGAACAGAACATGATAGCAGTTTTAATGTGCCAGATGTGGCTTTTTCTGTCCTGTCAACTGGCTGAGCAATGGTTGAAAAAAAAATTATGAGCTCTCCCCACTTTCTGGCTCTAGTTTCCAGAGCGTGGCTTAAGGTCTCACCACTCCTCTTCCTTTTCCTCCCCACTGGTGTTTCCTTGTCTTCAAGCTCATCTGTGGTCACTGTGTGTTAGGCTCCCCCCGGGCGGGAGCTGGCAGGAAGCAGCGTGCTGGTGCTTGGGCTTATAAGTGCATGTGACTTAGTGCGTGGGGACAGCCTGGCTGTGCTTGGCCCTCGCAAGAGGCTGCAGCTTGCAATCCTGAGAGCTTTAGCAGCTTGCGTTGTTGCCATAGTAGGAACATGCTTAAAAAGCCTGCTTAAATAGTACAAATAAAGCCCAGAGTAGTACAGAATAAAGCCTAGTGCAGCAGCCTACATGCTTTTAAGAAGGGGGCTTTGCTCCAGGCCTTGCTTCGACGACAGGAAAAGTTTTGTGTTTTCAAAACAAATCAGTTCATTTGCATTTCTTTCTAATTGTTTAGCAGCTTTCAGTGTCTTTTCCCACTGCAGGCGTGTGCCAGAAGAGACCAGGCTTGGATTCTTTTGCTGTGTGACTGTTGCACGGCAGCTGTATGCAGACCTGAAGGAGTATGTTTGAAGGGTGATGCAATGCTACTGCTTGTGAGTAAATAGCTGTGGAGAATGAGATGAGCATGAGATGACACTGGCAGCTTAGTTGAGTCCTTGCCCCTGACCTGCAGAGCTGAGCCCTTGGTGGCCCCTCCCCAGCTCAGCAAGTGGCACTCCCTCACAGAGACACCTTCTCCTCTTACTGCTACTGGGGTGCGGGTGCTCCTTTAGGTTCAGGAGACCAGACCCAGCAATGTTGCAGTTAGGCCACCAACACAGGCACATTAGTTCTGGTTGCTTTTTAAGCTGCAGTGTTTAGGGGCAGATACCAACAGTGAGAATGTAACTCAGCTGAAACCTACAGCCCATTCCCGCTGGGCAGTGCTAACACCCACCCACAGCAGTGCCTTCTGTTGTCCCAGGTTGGGCTTTGCGGCTGTTGATATTCCCATCACACTTAGCTTTAGGGAGATGCCAGAGTGGACCATGCCAGATGTGCAGGACAGAAGTAGCAGAGGCATAACTGCCCAGTGAGCACACAGGGAACAGCCCTCCGTGAGGACAACAGCAAACCCTGGTGTCCCGACCGATTGGTCCCAGGTGAGGTTCTGCTCCAGAATGAGATGATGCATGGTACTGCTTTGGTGGCCGTTTGGCGGTCACATTAACACCCTGCCCAAGCACTTTCTGTCACCCTGTTCATCCTAGCACTGGAGAAGCCGGTGTGATCCTCTTTTGGGTGGTTCCATTGCACTGGTCCTATTTTGTAACAGATGGTGTTAACTCATCTGTAGAGAGGATGTGTTTGGGCACGGGTCCCTGAGTAGTGGGGCAATGCATAAATAGTCTCTTGAGAAATAAAATACTCACCCTAGGGAAAGGATCCAAGTCACAGGGAAGTGTCCAGGTAAGACATGAGCATGCTGCAAGATTGTGAAACCATCCCCAAAACAGGCCATTCTGCAAGGGAACAAACTTCTCGAAAATGTCATTGCAACTAAAGTCACGTTTGGTTAATATTAAGAGACAGAGTATGAAATTCAGCAGATGAAGAGCTTCAAGGTGCAGCAGTATCAGAAGAATTAGGTTTACCAGCTGACCTACTGACTGCACAGGTATCTGTGTTACCCAGTTCTTTTCAGTGTGAAATACAAGCCAAACTGCATTTTTATCTCAGGGACTACCCCGTTTGGGATTCTCCCTCATTATTGAGATGCAGATTTTTCTGACCAAGTATGTGAATGGCATTACAAAAACGCTCAGTTGTGAAAACCACAAAGTCCCAGCCATGATGAGCTGACCTTACTGCTTCCCCTTGATTTCACTGGGGTGTGTTTACCTCAGTGCCGAATTTGTTCTCCTGGCTTTCATCCCAGTGTTTGGATCCAGCCTGGCAGGTTACACAACTGCGACAGGATCCTTGCAGCGTTTGCTGCCTTCTGTTCTGCTCCGTTATTAACATCAGCAGTACAGGGTTTACAGGCATGCTTGAAAGTGGGAGAGACAGCATACATAAACTGTGAAAGGGAGAAGTCTTTCACACTTCATTACACAACGGAACTAATTGCCACCAGAATGGATACTGGAAAGCTGGTTTTAAAATATCAGAAGTGGAATATCAGTTTGTTTTTCAGGACTTAATCTCTCACTAATCTAATTCAATTTAATTATGATTTGAAAAGCCTTCCCTTTGGGTGAAATATCTCATGAATACTTACAGCAGGCCACAGATCATCAGAGGACACCAGTGTCTGCTTAAAATAATCCCATATTCCTATCTAGCTACCATTTGCCACTAAATTAGCACAACTGGAACATACTGCTCAAAAAAGAGACTTTGTAGAGTTTTTTAAAGCATGTTTATGTGACTGCACATAAATGTTTGTGTAAAAAGGGAGTTATGACAGTTTATACCACAAAGGTTACAGTAAGAAAAAGCACTTCTTTATGACAATAATTCACAAATTCACAAGAATCACTTTAATATACAAAGCAATTACTACCATTCTGAAACACAAAGCAGCTAATATGTACATAGTGTTAATAAAATGCATTTTATAACCCAGTACATTTTTTTAAACACAGATAAAGCACAAAAAAAAGTAAAAAAAAACCCCAACACAACAGGGATGTTTCTAGATTTTTGGGGAAATGTAAATCAGAATTTATCTTCCCCCAATAATGGATTTTCATTTAGCCTTTTAACTTCCACAGGTATGTGGGAGTTGAGCTCAAATACCCTGTTCTGTGCTGACATGGTCTGGGTGAAGAATTGGAAATGCAGATGAGGTGAACTTAACTCTTTCCAGCTTACATTACAAAGGGAGAATAATAACCCTCGCTATGGAAGCTTCCCTGAAAAACATTGTTCCAAAACAATTTCGTATTACAAATCCAGAGTAGAAACAACTCATTTTTGAAGTGAACAACCAATCTGTGGACAAGTCTGTGGAGGGGTTGGCTGCCAGCTAGCACCTCTTCCTGCCCTGTTCCCCATCCCATCCCTAGAAGTCCATATAAGCAGCACAGTTTCAAATCTCATACAAACTCAGAAATTCTAGAACTTTTAAAAATTAATGTTTTAATATAAATAAATGTCATTACACACACAAAAAATGGAGTGGCACCTGGATAAAACACAACTTGGGGAGAGCATCTGAACATCCTTAGTTGTGGCCATTTCCAGCTAGCTAACTGGCTCAAGGCCTTCCTTCCCCGTGCTCCCACCCAGCTATCCCCTAATTTAGAGAAATACGTAGCTGAGGCTGAGACCCAGTGAATCAACTGCTCCCAAGTCGTGAGTACAGTAAGTGGTCAGCTTACGAAGCACGCCAACCGTGGATCACTAGAGCCTGTCCCTGGCAGCACACAGCTCCTGCGGACAGCTGGCTGCTGCCTGTCACTGGTGACAGTGACCCCCAGCTCACAGCAAGTCACAAACTGTGCTTGCAGCACCAGGATGCAGACAGGTCACTGTCCTCAATTTGTGCTACGCAAACTAGCCCGAGCAAGTCTCTTTGTGGGCCAGAGCTTAAGTACATTTAAAAAACACATTCCAAGGCAAAACGCTTGAAATGCAAACCCTCTTTACCGACTGGATCTGCTCCCGTTTCCTCAGAGATGTACGAATCTCAGCCATATCCATCCACAGACCTGGACCTGTCCTAAGCACCCAGTAGATAGGATTTCAGCACCCTGTTTCTCTTCAGCAGTGTGGCTCCTCCCAGACCAACTGAGCTTCGTGATACATTCAGGTTTCTGCAAAACCGGTCTTTTACAGCTAGCAAATTCAAAAGCTCAGGGAGACGAGTTCCCAGGCACAGTACAGAGAACCATCAATGTACTGCATGCTTTTAAAACATGCTCGCAGTGACAGATTTCAGGGTTATAGCCAAATTATCATTGTTCCTGCAAAAAAAAGGTGGTTGTGCTTTTTTTATCTTTGAAAGCAGAGCAATGCATTGTCAATGTACCTTTACTTCCTGGTGTCAAATAATTGGAAAGCCTTTTGATTTATTTTCTTGGAATGCAGCTTGTAAAATCTGCAGCCAAATCTCAAATTAAGAAAAGGGGAATAAAGTGACTGAAGAACAGTTTAGCTTTCCTTCCAAATTAACCTCCCTTTCCCACTTGGGATCACTGAACTAGTTCTATTCTAAAAATAATTTCGCATCCACCCTGTACGTACTGCTCTGAGACACCACACGCTTCGTTCTTTCCAGTCTTCAGCACTGCCAGTTCAATCTCCTGCCACTCTGCAGTAACGCCTGCTGGACGCCAGGTGCTACTCAGCAAGTCACGTTTGCCAGGGAGGCAACTGCTGCGGGGAGAGGAGTGAACTGTGTGCAGGCAGTGGGATTACAACAGTTGTGCCAGGGAGCTTCTCAAGCAAACCCCGTTGCTCTTATTTTCTTTTGTTCTGCGTTTGTTTTTTTTTTAAAAGTGCACATTTTAATTAAAAATTTACAAAGAATATAGTGTAACAAAAATAAATACATGATCGTTTGGTTAGACCATTGGCAAATGTTACATCACTAACCAGCTTCAGGGTGAAAAAATGACAATAAAAACAGAGTCTTAGAAAACCAATGAAATCCTCTATGAATTGTCGTAAGATTTGCAAACACTGATAATGAACTTGCTTTGATGGGGAGACAAGTCTTTAGCCCACAGAAAGCACTGGCTGGCTGTCATAAATTAAAAAAAGATAAAATAAAAAAGCAGAGGCCAGTTTCTGCTAACAGATGACTACTTGCAGCTGCAGTCTACTGGAAGCCCAGATTTAAAAACCAAAACAAACTAGTACAAATTTAGATCAGAAACGATCAGGGCTGTTTTTCCTTATTAAATCTAAGGGTTTTTTCCTGAGCCTCTTAATGATTCCAAACACCCCGCCAATTTCCTGATCAACACACAAGTACCAGAGAAGACAGTGGTCTGCAACGCAACCGCCAACTACTGAAGAGCCAGAACCTACAGGCGCCTGTACAGTCCTGATGAGCGTGACAGGCTAAAATTGTGCTTTCAGATACAACCAATGGTGCTGGCAACTACCTGATTGTGGTGACATCGCTGCTTAAGTCAAAACATAGCATCATTACCCCAGGAGGAAAACAGAAGTCCTACCAGTGGTTCCTTTAGAAAATAACACCTTAACAACCTTTCCTGTTGTTTTGCTTTTGATATATAGCTGCCGAAGAGAAAAAGCACAAAAGTGAATTATTTTGGGGGTGGTGGTTGTTGTAAAACAACTGCTTACGCAATTTCAAAAATCTCCATCAATAAAAAACGAAAACAAACCTCACAAAAGCCATGAAAGATGAAATAACATTATTGAAAATGGGTAACTGAGAAACAGCACAAAAAATCAGTAATAAGCGCTAGAATAATGCAGCCCAGAACTCCTGGGGCGGGGGGAAGCTTTCACACACGCACACATCCACACACACCCAGACACACACAGAAAAGTAAAAATTTTTTCTGACCTCCATATACTATAATACTCAGCATTCCTGACTTAAAAGCTCTCAGAGCTGTAGATTATATACTGTGTGTATATATATATATATGTACATATATTATACATATGTATTTTCCAAGAATATCTAAATTAAAAGAGCACCTCTGACAATATCTTAACTGCCTGTTTGGTGCTGTTGTTTTGCAAAATAATGACATTACAAAAATTATATTTGAAATCAATTCTTGTTTATTATGAACATAATGGATCTAGCCCTTTCTAACCCTCTCTCTTCAGGTAAACAGGCTATCAATTCTTGAAAACTCACAACCGTGAGATATAAAACTTAGCCCTCCCTCCCCCCTGCCAGCATAATCTCCATCCTACTTCCAATGGCCTTAGTTTATAGAAGCTGTGATTACCCCAGCCTCACTACTTGGTAAACAACATATGAATGGATTCCTGTTTCATCTTCTTTCCCTTTCTGGGTCAGTAAGAATAGTGAAGCATGTCTGGGTAACCCTAGCCAGCCCTGTACTTGATCTAATACATTTTTTATTACTGTCATTTAAAATTTCCATTAAGGAAATTCACGTCCCTAAATCCTCAGTGCAGCATAAATAAAAATAGAGATTCCTGCAGATTCCTATGTACTTTAAAATAACGTTCTCTTTCTTAGTGAAATGTTAGTTGTCAGTGAGGTCTAGGCTAATACTACTACAGACTACTCGCAGACCACGCACAGACAAACCAGTAACACAGTTCTCCTTTCACTGCCACACAGATCTGCACCAACCCTGCATTGAAAGAACCCCGTCCAGTACTGGTACTGGTACTGGGTACTGGTCGAGGGTCCCTGGTCCACTGAGCTTCCAGGCTTTGTGCCAAGTGGCAGTGCTCATTACCCACTAGGAACAGCTCTCAGATCACCGCCAGCCTCATTCAGGTTCACCACAAAAACTCACGTTTTTGCAAACAGATAGTTCTACAAAAGAAACAGCCTTAACGTAGGCAGGTACAGCCTTTCCCGAGTTTCTCAAAGCTGGAGGAACCATTCCACAAAACTGTACATCAGGTCAACATGAGCTTCATGTTTTACAAGAATGACTCCTGCATTGTCAACATTCCTACTGCAGCATTATATCTGAAAAACTAGTAACCATTGTATGTGTTTGTTCCTCTGACTTTAAGAATCAGACAATTTTTATAAAAGCATTGCTGAGAATTTAGGGTCTTCTTTAAATAAGCATTGCTAAACAAATAAATTCATCTTTCATTAAATAAAAACATGAAAATCAATTATCTATGGCAGATAAAAATAGATCATTTATAAACTCCCTCAGAACTTGTGAAAACTATTTTTCTCCTACTTCTGATACTTATGTTCTCTTCCTGAAATAGAAACATAATTTGAAATTATTGATAACTCTAACAATAATGCTACAAGTTTAACCCTGCTCCTTTTAACATCTTATGGAAACTGAATGCCCTCTCAAATGAGAAAACGAGAACTTTTAATACTGCTTGGCTGTTTGAGACTCAACTGCCCAGAGTCTTCCAAATGTTCTTATAATGTCACATTGATCGTTTAACCTTTTAGAAGCTCGTGTTTTAAATTTATCTTAAAAACAGATAAGAGTGAATGGGAAAAAACATTAGGTAATAGTTCGCTAGGCAAGGCATTAGTACAGACCAGAGTCTTATTCATATGTCTCTATACATAAAAGTTGGGCCAGAAGCCCATAGTAAACTTACTCCATCAAATGACCCAAGTTAATGTATCAAGAGACTGGTTTCAGAGGGCCAGCAAACAAACCGCACATGATTCTTTTTGACACATTCTTTTTGACGACTTACTGACATTCTTTTCTTGGTTCTCTCAGCATGATTCTTTTGAAGACCTAATACTTAGTACAGAGTTGTTTTGAAACATGAACTACCTTTTAAACAATGTAAATCTGGGAAAGGTCACATTTCCTCACAAAAATTCTGAACTTGCAAACGTCTGAGGCACACGAGTAATTTTACTTGGTAAATATGAGCCTTTACATGAAAAAATCCTCCAAATAAATTAAGAATTTAGCTAGCCTGGCCAGGGTCAAGTAGGACAGGCTGATATTTCCATCAAGTACAATAATTTCCATTACATAGAGAGTGGTAAGAAAATAGAAATAATCTCATTGCTTGAGAGGACTTGGGACACAGACTATACTGTCATTGGGGAGTATGTATGTGGAGTTGGCCGTGCTTCAACTGCTTAGTTGTTCTGCATTCAAATAGGTAGCACTTCTGTGCGTTACCCTTGCTTACTATGTGACTGTTTTCTAAACATCACTATTGTACCTTTTTCATTCTGAATTCCTTTCCCATCCAAATATAATTTCCCAACCAATATCTTATGAAGCTGGCGTTTGCTTTTTGTGCGTTCGGAACGCTGAACACACTTGCACACATAAGCTTTGAGAAGCAACAACTGACCAGTGAAGCTCATTTCAACGCATTTGTTTCTGAGGTATGGAGAAGTTTCTACTAGTCCAGAAGGGCTTAATACAAATCAACACCCCTCCTGGGCTAATTTGAAGAAGGTATGTCATCTCCACACCGAGAGCGTGATTGTGAAGCGCCTTTCATTTGGCATGCCACTTAGCTGTGTATTTTTATAGTTCACAATGAGTACGTGAAACCAATTTGGCAACCATTGCTTCTTCATTGCACCATGCATGCTCCACATATGTGGCCCGCGGTTCTCTGGACCAAGAGGCTGGGGTGGTTCTGTCTCTAAGGCAATGGAAAGAGCTCAGCACGAATTCTTGAAATCATTACAAAAGGACCCTCCCCACAGTAACTTCCCAAGTGACCATAGCTACTCCTTGAAGAGGACAGGGAGACGAGAAAGAAGCCTGTTCTTCTTCACGCTGAGATTGATGATGAAAATAATCTTGTAGGGGGAGAAGTGGAGGCAAGTACTTGAACATTCACAGTTTGATGCAAAGCACAAATGAAGTATATTCTGTAGTTGCTTCAGGCAGTTTTGCGCATAGAAAAAAAGAAATGTTTAGAAAATAAAAAGTTTACTTTGTCTTTCTGGGTATAGCCAGAACCTGTCTTTATCCCACCTGGACAAGTGAAAATGGGAATCCAAAATTAATCTGATTTGTGGCAGTAAAGGTCCTTAAGTGCTTTCAACTCCTCAATCAGTGTCTTGTTTTGGTTTTCAAGCACAGCCACTCGATTTTCTAGACATTTCACATACTCCTTTTTCTTCCTGCGACATTCACGTGCTGCCTCTCTGCAAAACAAGACAAAGGGCATTCAAATCCAGAACAATTACTTGCAGACATGAACTGTTCGGGTCCAACCTTTACCTAGTATTGCCATTTTTAGAACATGGAGGTATTGTTAAGAAATTCAAGTTAGGAAAAAAGGCTGAGTTGATAACAACTGCACCACACAGATCACACACACACACACACACACAAGATCCCCAGATAATTTCAACACACAGATCCCATTAAGTCAGTACCAATAAAATTCTGCTTCTGTGAGAAAAAGATCCTACTCAGTGACAAAACTCTTCTTGCAGAATTCACATTAGAGCCTTTAGGCCCAGTTGAATGCTGCTGCTGCAGTAATTTCATTGATTTTATCACAATAAATAGATAATTATAAAAACACGGATGAGACCAATGTTATTCTTTTTATAGTCTTAACTCTTTCGTTTGCTGCAGTCCAACCAAATACTAATGGTCAGGATGTTCAACTGGTGCAAAAAAAAAGCTGTATTTAGTGCATTCATATATTTGCTTTTGAGTGATACTTTCATTTTATTAATGATGTCTACATCACTGCCGTGATCACAGAATCACAGAACATTAGGGATTGGAAGGGACCTCAAAAGATCATCCAGTCCAATCCCCCTGCCGGAGCAGGAACACCCAGATGAGGTTGCACAGGAAGGCGTCCAGGCGGGTTTTGAATGTCTCCAGAGAAGGAGACTTCACAGCCTCTCGGGGCAGCCGGGTCCAGTGCTCTGTCACCCTCACTGAGAAGAAGTTTCTTCTCAAACTTAAGTGGAACCTCCTGTGTTCCAGTTTGTGTCCGTTACCCCTTGTCTTATTGTTGTCACCAAGAAGACCCTGGCTCCATCCTCGTGACACTCACCCTTTGTATATTCATAAACATTAATAAGGTCTCCCTTCAGTCTCCTCTTCTGCAAACTAAAGAGACCCAGCTCCCTCAGCCTTTCCACATAAGGGAGATGCTCCACTCCCTTGATCATCTTTGTAGCCCTATGCTGGACTCTCTCCAGCAGTTCCCTGTCCTTCTTGAACTGAGGGGCGTGATAATTAATACAAACGACTCAAATTAAAAAAAAAAACCACAAAAGAAACAGTCATTTGGAACCATCTCATTCTTTGGTCCTTGTCTGCTGTGCCAAGAACATGGCAGAATTAATAATGTGCTGAAGCAGCACATCTCAAGAGAGTCAAATTTTTAAGGCTTGCTTGTAATGACTGAGCTGCCTGTAGGTAATTTGGTAACATACTGAGACAACCAATGAAAAATACCTGAAAGGAGTAAATGTGCTGCTGAGCATCCAGAATGCACTAACACCAAGGAAGAAGCTGTTCTGCACAGCAACAGTAATTGTACCAATGTGCAACGCAAGCACGAGGCTAAACGCCACAGGTGGACGGGAGTCCAGGCAGAGGGCTCTCCTCCTGAAGTGCAGCTCATCAAAGCAGCACGCTGCAGGTACACCTAAATATACACATTTATTTGCCCTGAACCTTTAGGTGCAACGCAGGAGGAGTTGTCCCTTCACTGCAGATACTACATAGACTGGTGATACCGTCAATCTTCTGTGAAATGAGTGGACAAAACTGAACCCAGTTCTTCTGCCTATTAGATAAATAGTAGTTGTAGTACTAGGTAAAAAATAATGCCTGTTCCAGGACCTACCTGGCTTATCAGGACTATAAAAGTAATTTTTGAAATTCAGCTCCATAAATGAGGAGGGATGAAAAAACCCTAGTTTGCAAGCCCTGAAATGACTCATTTGTCGATCCTACAAATACAATTTCACATGCTTGCAGCACTGCAGTGGGCCATGTGCAGTGTTTAGAATTTAAGTCATTCTGGGCTGTTACTTGTGTCAACAGTACTACTGGATCAGGAAGTGCCTCCCTGTCCAAACTAATAAACTGTCTTCTTGGGTGACACCATTTTCCTTCTTTTTGTGATTTTTTCTGGTACCTGCTTATGCTATATACTCATCCACCTAAAGTTATTTATTACGAACACCCAGAGTTATACTGAATTACAAGAGAGCTTTTAAAATGGAAAATTTACACAGAAAATTTGCACAGTAATATCTATGAATATTTACACTATAATCCTCCAGTAAGTACCACCTCACCATCTGCCTCTCTTTCCCCTGCTTTGCCACAGAGCCTACATTTGCAAATACCTATTAAGCAGGCAGGGTAAAAGCACCACATGCACCATGATACTGTTGCAAAAGCTGTCAATTTAATTCAAGTGGGGCTAATTCCCCATTGTTTTTCTTGGCATTCCCAAACACAAAAGCTTCCTTTTACTGGAATAAGACTGCTGACTAAATGAGGGGATTCAGAATGCTAATTAATTTTTTGTTGAAGGCAGAGCCTGGAAGGGTAACTAACATCTACTATTCACTGATACCAGAAAATATATAAAAAGGGGAGATGGGTGACATTCTGTACAAAAAACCTTTTAAAAAAGTGAGTTCTTGCTGTTCAGCATTATTTACTCCATTAAAGCCCCTTGGATGAGCACTGCCTCTGCTCATGTAACTTTCTGTTGCGTTCACAGCTCAGCAATCTACAGAAGATAAATGTAGCAGTACAACGTAACAGTTTTTCCAGACTGACAGCTGAAGTAAACAGTGATTTCATGGGGCTTCCCCGCTCCAGCAGGGAGGGAAGCACCGCTGTTTTCTCAGTGTCACAGTGTAACATACAGGCTTAAATCTTAAAGGCAAGTTCTTCAGAAAGCATTTCAAAAAATGACTTAAGACTCATATCAGGATTCTTAGTGCTTAACACTCTGGTTCTGGGCAGAGCTGACTGGAAAAAAAGTGATCTAAAGATACATGCCTGTTCTTCATTAGACGCACTTCTCTCTTCCGTGCGGCCTCTTCTGCTGGCTGGGTTGGAAGTGCTGGAGATGATGCCATGACTACGCCTGGTGCAATGGTGCTGGTAGGGGCGGTGCGAATCTGGTAGGTCTGCACATCTCCTGAGGCAGCTGAAAGACACAAGGGAACGCGATGTCCGTTTGGTGACAGCGCTGGCAAAGGCAGTGTGAAGAGCACCCAGTCATCTATCTAACCAGGCAGTGTGCGCTACAGTACAGGAGGGATGACCATCCTCTGGGTTATCATTGCTATTTCAGTCTTAGTCTGTTAACACATGCAGGT
>NW_010162471.1:24272-28885 GCF_000695765.1 Mesitornis unicolor | reverse complement strand
CTGAAGAGTGTGCTTGATAACTTGATTTGTCCTGCTGTATTTCTCTCTTTGTGTATTTCTTCTTACTTCTCTGTTTTCTGGGCAGTTTTAGCACTTTTAAGAAGATGAAGGTTGGAAAACAGTATTTCTAACTATGCTCCAAATGTCTATCTGCAAAAGGAGAAACTGCATGTGTAAGTATTTGGCACAGAAAAAAGGGTGTAGAAATGCAGCATTTACTCCAACAAGAAAGAGACTAGGCACTCAACTTCACTACTTCCCTGGAATGAACAAGGTTTTGGGTTTCTTTTGTTTATTTATTGTAATGTAGGAATGTGTTATATTTGCCTGAACTCATAAAAAATAGACCACCTAAAGAAATCACATCCTAAAGAACACAAAAACCAGAAAATGGATCAATGCAACAATAGTATTTTTCTCAGCTATGTATTTTCACTGATGCCTGGAGACCTCTTCACTGGATGACTTTCAAATCACCTGCTTTATAAACATAAATGCAGCAGAGCTTTCTGTTATTTTTATTAAACAGATTTTTAATACCCCTTACCATTTTTTAATAAACCAAAACATGTATTTTAATACAATAAAACTGCCAACTTATTCTAAAGTGAAGTAGCCCTGCTTGCTCTAAGTGGAGGGCTTGATCAAATGATGTCTTAAGGCACTTTCATAAATTATTCTATTATTCTAAGACTCAGTGATTGCGTACTTGGTGACTACTTCCGTTTCCCGACACATCTGAAGGAGTTAGGCTGGCAGCTTGTATCTGCATGGAGCAAATGTTACGCAGAACGACTGGCTGTGAGGTTTCTCACCTTGTACAACAACTTGATTGCTGGGTACAAGTATCTGTTGTCCATCTGTGGTCTGTGCATATTGCAAAATAGTGGTGCCAGGTTGGGTTGCTGCTGCATTGGTCATTGTCAAGGTCTGGAGACCTTGTACTCCATCTGTGCCATTGTTAGACAACTGTATTGCTCCTCCTTGGGTAATAGCAACTGAAGAAAAAAACATTGACACAGCATTTAAGACACTTAATTTACTCATTAACTTACAGTATTAAAGCTAGATATGGAAGAATAATCCTCTGAGTTAAATCCCTTGAACCCTTAAATACCTTCAAATCAGATACATGGCTTTAATGTACACTAAAGTAAGTTTTCAATTTTTCATGAGACTAGTATTTTTTGGGGGGTGGGGGACAAAAAACACAGCCTAAAACACAAATTAGTTTATCTGACAAAACATCATCACACAGAGGAGCTACAATCCTCCTCCTCCAGGGAATTCTTTTTAATTTGTTTTCTTCTTGGTTGGTTTAGGTCTTTTCCTCAGTCCTTTCTTTTTTCTTCTCATTTGAAATTCCTCTCCTCTTCCATGCTTTATGTCCTTCAGTCTCCTCTGCTGCTATTACTATCCATTCTGTGTTTCACTTTCTTCTTGCTTTGGCATTTTTTGTCTTCTGATTGTATCCCCCCTTCTCTACAACTCCCTCAGCAACTTCCTAGCAGTGTTTTCATTCACAAAGGTCCGGTTTCACATATATTTTTTCCTTCAAGGAGTCTTACTTTGCTGGGTTTTTTTGACTTGCTTTCCCTCAATCCTGTCATGCAGGTGTACTGAGACATCTCCCCCCCTCATTTGTGATTCCATTGAGTTTTACTATGTTCTTATACATAGACACACCAAAATCTCAAGTATCTGCACAAGCTGTTACACCAGGAAAGCAGTTAACCACATCAGTTTTAAAACGAAGTAAGGTATTAGCAAAGTGGCTAAGGAGTAAAAAGAGATATAAAAATGTAAAGAGATTTAAAGAGAAGGATGTAAACAAGTAGTTATCTTTTTTGTCTATTTAATACTGTGTTCATGTGAGACTGCGAATTCTCACTTTACTGCTGTATCCTCAATTCTTTAAGTCAAAGCATTGTATCTATAAAATCTAAGGAATAAACACAGAAATGTGTATTTATTAAGTATTTTAAATAAGGTTGCTGAAGTCCATGTTTTTTCAATACTTTCTAAGTATGTCACTGAAGATGGTAATGTTTTTTCTATTAATGAGGTTACAATTTTGTGAACCAGGATTAATAATCTGCCAGGAAAAAAACCAACTTCTGAATTACCTCATCTGGTTCCTGAAGTTAAAAAGTTTGTAATAGCATTATGGCTAATTCATATTTTGCCTCAGGATGCATTAGCTGCACTAGCTGGCATGCAGTCCCAGAATGTTAACTGAACATTTAAAATACTTACAATAGGAACGTGTTAAAAAGGCATGGTTAACAAACAGTCAAATTAAAGTAATCTTTGTTTTCACCTCCTGCTTTGTCTTAGTCCAAACAGTTACAGAAATAATAGTTCTTCATCTTCTTATCCCCACTTACTAGCACCACTGAGAAATTCAGACTACATACTGTACTGCCCACTGCTGGTTTGGTAAATGGGAGTTGGCACCGTAACAGTGGCGATGGCAGGTGCTGCTGTTTCCTCTTCAGACTTTTCTTCTTCAATCCTTGGCACTCCTGGGGCGTCTGAGGACAAGTCATTCAAAATTTTTCTGGCAAAGACAGCATGTTGTAGAGATTTTAATAAAAATTGTGGAAAAGAAGTCTATTGATACATAATGCTGGAGAAAACTGAAAAGTGCAGTAAGCCAGAAAGGAAAATACGAGTGCTGAATGAAAACCTGCAGTATCTTCAAACTCCTATTGGAGAGGATTGTTCAAAGTGCCATGCACAGAGGAGCAGAGGAGCCAGCACAGAACAGCTGCACTTATCAACACACCATACAGGTGCTTCTCAGCAGGTTCTTCTCAACTCAAGATACAGCTATCACAACCCTCTCTTTTTCTTAAAAACATGTTTCTCCCTCATCC
This sequence comes from Mesitornis unicolor, assembly GCF_000695765.1. Taxonomy (NCBI): domain Eukaryota; kingdom Metazoa; phylum Chordata; class Aves; order Mesitornithiformes; family Mesitornithidae; genus Mesitornis; species Mesitornis unicolor. Next base: position 26,006 of record NW_010162471.1, on the reverse strand, counting down.
ATTTTTACTTGTTTTGTGCTTTTAGCCACATAAAGATTTGAAGAAAGCAAAAGTACATAGAAACCTATCTCCTCACTTAGATCAGGGGAACTCTCTGTTTCAGAGACTGTAAGGGCCTCAACCAGAGAGCTGAGTATAAAGGCAGTTGGCAGAAATGCTCGCAAAGAGCAACCAGGTTATAACCAAGCACCTGCCTGGGAGTTTGAGTGAAGTCGCACAGTTATGTTTACAGGTGCCCTGCCTGAGAAAGCTGTGAGGTTAGTGTGGGTAAAGGAAAGAAAAGTTTAATTACTTCCATAGGTTAATTATTCAAAGTCAGAACTCCCAAAACATCCCAGTTATAGGTCCCACTGAACACGACTGTAAGACTGACCATAGCAGTTACTGCAATTTGCATCATTTAGACCAAACACTGTCCCCCAGAGGACTGTCAAGCCCTTTTCACTGCTGACATACTCTATTACGTTGCTGCAAAATGCTACTTTGGTAAAGGGCAACGTTTTTTAAATTCTACGTTTTCTTGTGGACTGTCACTGGAACTCTAAGTGCGATTAAGCAAACACAGCTGTAGATCACAAGCTCCAAGACAACACTAATTTCTTAAATAAGGCTCCTAAGGCTTTGGGAGCCAGAACACCTGTATGGAGCTACCTGCGGAGAGCAGATGCTCTGCTAAGCACCTTGACAAGCAGAGCTTTGCTGTTGCTGTTTTGACTGTGTAGATGCAGGAACTCCAGCATTGCACAAGCACTCCACCACTTGGACAAATAAAAAATTCATGTCCAGAGAGTTTGCAATCTAGGCGCTAGACCAGAGAAACTAGTGGACAAAACAGATCGAAAACACATAGAGCAGGGAGGATGAGGAACAAAACCCAAGCAGCTCAAAATAGAAAAGAAGAAACTATTAGCTCAACACTATTTAAGCTTCTGTCAGTTATGATCTGATGGTTAAAACCTACCTTTGCCATCAAAAGATGGATTTAAGATAGAAGGTAAGGTGGCAGCTTTACAAATATAGGAGTAATGTAATTCAGTAGCAGGATCAAAGTGGAGTTTCTGAGGAAGAGGCATAGCTCTTCAATTCTGGGCACCTATCTTGTCTCTGGGGCCAGATACAGCAGCTTGAATAATGCCAACCTGGAACTCGCTAAACACAGCTGTAGTCTGGCTCAGCCCTTCTGACATGACCCCTACACCAGCCCAGCGCCTGAGCTGCGTATACAAGTTTTACCATTACGAAGTTTTGCTGAGTCACCAGGATCTGGTTTGTGGACAGAGGCTGTGGTGTGGCATCAGTGAGTGCAAAGGAGTCCATCTCAATGAGGAGTTAGCATACACAAGTCCCCTGTCCCCAGTTTTGCTGCTTGCTTGCTTAGCGCTGTTGTCTCACGATATTCAGCCACCCTTCCATATATAGTCAAAGCAAGTGTCTCACTGCAGAAGCAGACTGCAAGGAAGTCTGTGGCAGTCTTGATGTTAGCAACACTGCTCCTCACAAATAAAAATATTTTCCCAGATCTATTATAGCTAGGGATTTTCAGCAATGATTTTCAGCAGAACAGCCTTGCAGGCTGCTGGAGAAGATAGAAAATAATCTGCAAGTGCTAAAAAAAATATGGGTGACATATGCTCAGGCCTAGATTCTAGCTTATATTTCTAAGGCTATGCTCAGAAAGAAAAAAGGAGCATCTCAATTTTCTGAAGCAGCAAGAATCCATAGGTCAATTAAAAC
>NW_010162471.1:8515-24241 GCF_000695765.1 Mesitornis unicolor | reverse complement strand
GAACATCCATTCCTTAATGCTATTTAGCATGTTTTAAGAATGAAAAGTGAGATTTAGTACAGCCAGAAAAAGCCCTGCTTAATTAATGAAGTAACATATGACCAACACCACGTGAAGGAGCACCTCAGTTGGTTTTACCAACGAAGTATTTGCCATGACAACTAAAGATACTAGATGCCTATCACTACATTCAGCTCATACCCTGACTTCCTAAACACAACTGAAATTCTCTGAGTCACACAACACCGCTTGTTCGTTGAAAGTCTCATGGGAGAAAAGAATTAAGTTTGATAGCTGCTGGCATTTCAACAACAATGAAAAACAATAGACCTGATTTTTTGCAGACTATAGATTATACAGAAGCCACTTCCTTGCAAAGTTTCAGTGTACTTAATGTATTAAATATCCATTAAAGCGATCTCTAAGGGATCTAGCACAATGATAGCTCATTGCTGTCTTAACTAAGTGTAACAGCTGAGGTTTCTTCCTCCTCTCTCTATTTGCTTCTCTCTTTACATCCCATTCCATGGAAGGGCATTGCAGAAGAGATTTCAGTTAAACGGTCAATCTAAAAGTAACTACACAATCACACTGTCTCCCCACATTAAGAACGCATTCATCAAGCAAAATGCTTCTGCTTTTAACCTCCATACCTGTAGGAGGGTCGTCTCGAAAGAATTTCTCTTCGTTTCTGTGAGTCTGTGACACTGTCTACTGATTCCTGTGAATCTTCACTTTCTGCTATAGTGGAGATCTGTAAATAAGAACAGCAATCAAACTTAACAAAACACTTCCAACATCTTTACTTTAAGGAAATGTTGACATCCTGTGAAAAACACTACAATGCAAGTATTTTACAGTGCTTCTGCCCAGGCCATGAGCAGAAAGGGCAGGCTGTTCAGTAACAGACTCAGTGAAGAATGACCACAGTCAGTGAAGAATGACCACATGAACAGTAATTCCACACACTTCTTTGCTTTCCATGATTCCTAGTTTCCATCCATTTTAGGGAAACAAAGAAAGATTCTTTAGTAAAATTTCAGGAGAAAATAACTAAAATGTAATTAAGATAGAAGAAATGTTTGGAAATAAAAAGTAAAATACTGAAGTTGAGAAACATCAGTTTATGCATAATTGGATAGATATGTTATAGAGAGACTGCATTTTGGTGGGGAGGAAATTGTCAAGAAAATGTCATACATGAAGATGCTGAAAAATAATGCAGTGGTGCCATTCTGAACATCTGTGCTAAAAGAAGACACAGATCTATGAAGAAAATCTAAACTGTCTGTATCAGTCATATGTCAATAATTTGAAAATATTTCAAAATTCAAATATTAAAACCCCAAATATTTGAAAGTATGTCAAAGTATTTCAGAATTCATATTTCAAAATTCAAAGTGTGCCAAAAATGTAAAACCATCTCTAATATGTAAAACCAGACTCTCTTCCAAAAGACTACAGCATAAAAGCTAACAACAGTGAACAGAGAAATGCCTGTGTGAGAAACACAGCTCACAGCCTGCCATTCTGCACACTGTAGGGAAGATTCCTAAAGGCTCAAGAAGCTTGCTGGCGCCCAAATCTCAGTTATCAGATATAGGTCTGAATAGCTCCAGTGCTGACTGTGAACTACTGGGCTTTGAACATCACAGCATTCCAAACGTGTTCTGGCTTTGCACTGAGCCAGGTGAATTCCAAGCCTGGTTTCACTGCCAGTCTCTTATCTCCCTCCCCTGGGCTAGTGACTTGTGCACATATCATGAAAACTGCTCACCTCTGACAGATTAAAACTCTAAACTTTTGACTCCAATGGCTGAAGAGGGCAGAGCCTGCCAGAAACTCAGCACTAAAGCTGACAAGGAGTAAACAAAGTTTATTATCAGAATGTCCTAGTTTTAAATTATGCATGCCTTACTATTTGTTAAGATAATATTCAGCTAAAAATCTGAATCAAACAGTCACAATGCCCACTTTTAAAAATGAGCTCAGTATAGTAATAGCAGAGGAATGATGTACAGTCCTTGCCCCGTGCAGCTGCTGTAGGCCAAGCAATTTCTCTTTCTGTGTTCATAGCAGTGGGCATAAAGTGGTTAAAAAACCAAAAGTTATAGGTTTTAAAGATTTCAGACTACTTGTCTCCTGTATCTTCAAGATATCTCATCAGATTGCATTACTTGTCTTGCTTTTCTGAAAAGAAAATGCTAAGGCTTTACAAAGCAAACAACATTAACTGGCAATTTTTAAAACCATCTTTATGAGGACTGGTAAGTTTAGTGTAAGGACATAGAGACATCTGTTTTGTAAACCAATGTGATTATTTTCTAAGTAGCAAAGACTCTCATCCCAGAATATCAGCCTCATTAATGACTAAAGATTACATTATTAAAAAATTTCTTTTGTTCACTTCAGAATAGTATTAACTCTGAAAGATGTATGAAAATACAGTAGAGAGAAAACACAGAGAAATTCTTTAAGAAAAACTACGAAGCTGTTAAACTCACCAATGAAATTCTAGAGGGAAATGAAACTCAGCAGTGTTTGAAAATGAAAAGTGGTTAAACCAGAACAGAAAAAAGGTCAGAGAGCAGCAAATACTGTACAGATTTTGCCTTTGACATGCTCTTAAAGTTTATATAAGCAGAAACACAATCCAGGACACAAACACATTAGAAACCAGTGAACTGGCAGGACTATTTGAAAGGCCCAATTTACGTATTAGAAATTTCTTCAGTCAGTACCTGAACTGTCTGGACCTGTGGAGACTGAATAACTGACGGCTGGGCTGCCTGAATTACTCCATGCACTTGAACGGTTTGCCCATTGGGCAGCTGAACTAAGGTCACTGTGGGTGCAGAGGACGTTGCGTGAGCTGCTGGCATAGATACCTGCAAAGAAGAGACAGTGGGCAGAAATTAGGTTATTGCAGAAATCTTATTTCACTACCAAGTACACTTTTTGGTGAAAGAATTATGCCTCTTCCAGACCCCAGTTAGATGACCTAAATATTTCAGTGTAAGATAAAACCCCCTAAACTGCCTAGGCCCAACATCTGACCTACTTTACAAATTAATCTAATGCAGAATATCTGCAGGCTCAAAACATCACCTGTAAAACCACTGACAAGAATGAGAAGAACACAACTGACTCTATTGAGGTAACCTAATAAAAACATATTATCACCTTTCGCTTACTTCAGTTAGATAATGCAAGGACTTGGGTGTACTCCTACAGACACTGCTGAGTCAAAGGCAGAAACATATGGGAGTGGAGCTATTTGTGTTCTCACTCAAGAAAATGCAAAGTGTTTGCCAGATGTAAGAAGTTAAAATTTTCAGGGAGTCATACCTTTCAGGCTTTCTAGAGACTAAACCATATTGAGTAGCTGGCAAAGTCCAATTAATTGAAGAAAGCTGACCATGTGTTCAGACAGAAAACCCATGGGTTTGCAGTGGTTTGTAGGCAGTTACTGTGATTCAGTGTAACGGGTCAACAAACTCTAGTCTTAGGAGTTATTTGTATGAGGAAAAACTGTCCACATTTTAAACCTTCAGCTCTTAATCAAAACTTTGTTTCTCCAGCACAGACCTATAGGCATAGCAGCTATGCCAACAGGGATACGCTAACGGCTTCAGCACGGTACATCAGCGCTGTGTGCGCAGTCACGCGCGTCCTGTTCGGGGGCTCGAGCTCCGAGGACAACGACACCCGCACAAAGCTCTTCACGTCACCTGGGGAAGTCTCACTCTGGCCAGTCACACGAACTACTGCGGGCAGCTGAAGGGCGATGCACCAAGGCTGCTATGTGGCTGGGCACTCCAGTACTCAGCAACTGTGTGGTGACACGATGCACGTGTTCACGGCTGTGGGGCTCTTGGCTTGCGCCTGTCTCGCACCATCGTAGCCCTCGGTGAAGCACTGGAGGCAAGTGCGAGCTCTGGCAGACCACAGCTAGGCCGTGGGACACTGACCAGCCAGCCTTCTCTTAGACACAGATTTGGAAAATATAGCAATCCTCCTGCGTTCAACGGGTTTCTAAAGAAATTCGATCCATGCAGCTACAACATGACAAGGGGCTGCACTGCTGTCCTACCTCATCTCAAGAGAGCTGCCATGTACCGGATGCAGAAGTAAATCCTCTGCTGTGCCTATGAACACATGGTACTCAAAAAGCTGCAGTAGCTGATCTCCGAATTTCCATAAACATCCGCCACTTACAATGAAATCTTGCTTAACAACAAAATTAAGGGGAATTACATGTAGACCTCTCCCCTCCACAGCTGTCTCTCCCTAATCCACAAATCTGAGTCTGCCTTTACCTTCCCTTTTCAGGCAAACAGCTGCAGCACGACATGGCGGTACTTAACTTGCATCTCAGAGAAACCGGGGCTGAGATTAACATGGGCGCACTTTCCTCTGGCAAATTATATTCCTTTACCAGGCGACCTTTTTTAATAATGCATATCTGACTAAACAGTCCTTGGCAATGACAGCAAAGCCGATCAACTGGAGGCCACTCTGCGGTTGGATGAAGCCAACAGCAGAGTGTAACTTCCGCAGCTGTCTCTGACTCATACCTTGTGGAACTGGAACGAGTTTCCTTTTGACTCCAAAAACTACCCTGAACTCACTAAAAATGCAGCAATTAAACTAAGCTTACAAGAGGGGTGACCTTACAAGAGATAACGAAATAATTAAATAGACATAATTAGTTATTTAGACTTGCCTAAGCCTCTGAGGGCACTCCCTAATGCCAAACACTGCTACTTCACATATTAAAAATATTATAATGACGTAACACTGATGTGAACAAGACAAGGAATTATGCTTAGACTGTTATATCACCTCCACAAGGAATATAATGCCTGGGGAAAAGCTAAGCTGCAGATAATGCAGTGAATGACAACAGAGGAAATTAGGAAAAACAGAACTTCTTTCTTTGTGGCTCGCATGGATTTTAACCATAGCTGCACAGCTTTTTCTTATTTGGGAAAAGTTCTCATTCAAGTAGCGGGGTAATTTGTCCAAGTACAGTGCGTTCAACCCACTCTATACCTGTAAGCTCAGCTACCTGGAGGTTAGTATGTTAGCAGACAAATTTGAAACATTCTTGCTTCTCCGGACTAAAACTTAATGCACACCAAGTGAGAAGCAGTTTACTGGTTTTACAAGAGAAACAAACTACTTCCACTCAGTTCACACTGAAGTGTTATTCACACCACCTACATCCTGTGCCTAAGTTAGGCAGTGAGAAAACTGCCCAAAGAGGCAAGCTGGTGCAGGGCAGCTGGTGTCCTGTAAATTCACACTGCAGCTTCACTGAACAAAATCATCCTGTGCATTTTAACAGCTCCAAACCCTGTACTATCCCTTGAATGGAAGTGTACTATCTCCTGACCAAAAGGTGCAATGACTTTAAAAAGACATTAATAATTTATAAAATGGTAAGTGACTTAACACGTGTACCACTTAAAAGACACTCAGTTCCTCAAATAATGAGATCTAGAAAACCTGTTTGTTCTTTGCAGACTGCAAATAGTTTTAAAATGAAACGATTACAGAAGGGAGCTGAACCGATTCTGTTCTCAGTTACACAACAGAGTTGCTTCTGCCAACCATCGGTGTATCCAAGAATGACACTGAGTTCCAAAATTAGAGATGTAGCTGGGATCGCATTTCTTGTCTCCTCAAAATATTTTGGGGATAATAAATAATCTACTACTGCCTCTCCAAACAGCCAACAATTCTGTGAAATTCTGGAGACAACAGGGTAACATGAGCTGTCAAATGCCAGGTTGTTCCACTTGTTTATGATATTAATCCCATCTGATAAGATGTTGTATTTGCTGCATTATTTAATTATATTTTCAGTTTGTTTTCTTCAGAATTAAACTGCTATAGACAAGTTTCTAATAGAAAACACAAGAGCAAAACAATCCAGTCAATATAAAAAAAGACAGTAAATTACATGTTTTGAAAAAAATACCTTCTAGTGGTATGGTTGTTTGAAGAATGCTAGAAATATTTTAATTCATTATTCTGTTAACATTATACAGTTTACACACATACAATCCTTCAGAACTAACACAGCCTAGCATCATGGGAAGTTAAAAATCTCTACTGCTTTAAAAATGCGAAGACAAATATTAAAGGAACTATACATCGCACCTGGTTCCAAACAGTATCAATGGAACCTTCTCTCAGGCCCATCAGCAGACATCATCCCTCTTAAAAAAAGTACCCAATAGGTAAAACTATTACAGCGTATGATTTTATACCTGGGCTAACGTTGCAATCTGTGGTTGTGCCTGTACTGTCATCTGTTGCGTTTCTGCCTCTGTAACGGCTGCATCTCCACTCTGCTGGTTCTCTGCTCCAGATTCCATGGTCATTTAGTTACCTACAATCACAATATTTGTCGTAAGTCTGGGTTGGTACGCAAGTCCATTACTCTTGGTGGATCTGGTAGCAATCACTGCAGCTGAATTCCCATTACTACACACAGTTTTCATTTGCTTATTAAAATGTTGCCAAATTATTAGCATTCAGGCAAATTTTTGTCATGCCAAGTGCCTGCCTCAGGTTGCTTTTTCTGTGTGTAATGTTTCTGAAAAACAGGTCCAGTCTCCTCCAATAATGAGATGAGAAAAAATGCGTTCTGCTCATCTCAAAAAAACTGCTTGAGCAATTGCACTACGATGACCTAGGAGCTCCACAATTTGGAATAACGACCGGCAGTCCTCAGTGCCAAGGTGACAACACGCCCTGCTACAGCTCTCCCTCTCCCCTACAGCAGCACTTTGCAGATAACTGTTAGCAACTGCTTTTGCACTGGCCACTTGGTTTTCAGCCTTCTTCTGTCTGAACTAAATATGCAACATCTCCATGCAAATTCTTTCCACAACCAGACTGTGTATGGCCTACGTCACAGCACCTTCGTCTTTCCTACTCAGTAGCTTTAAAAGTCAGTACACATAATGATGGAAGCCATTTCTACTTGAACCTTACTGCAAATAAATAATTTTATATTTAGAGGTACATAGTAGTTTGTTATGACCTACATTTTGTATCACATATATCGGTCCTAATACGCTTCTATTTCTAAGCCGTAACTGAGCAAGCCTAGCTCACCAGAACACCCAACTCTATAAAAAGAGGTTGCATAACTGCCAAACCCAAGCACGTAGGCAGAGTGCAATGAATGCTAAATTCTGCACTGATCTGTAAAAATCACTTTTCAGATCTTCTTTAAATACTGATACAAAAGCATTCAATATATGAAAAAGAACTTCAGAATACAAGGAAATTCTCCAGATGGTGATACAGCAATGCCACCGCATCACACAGAACTCCAAACACCAAATATTAACAACGGATGTTACCTCCACAGCCACATTGCTAATCCTGCTAACCCTGTGCTGCCCAACCTCCTCAGGCCCCTGGCTCTGAGGCAGCACAGGCCCCTCCTCAGAGCTGGAGCACAACCAGCAGAGCACTGCTACTGTGGGAAAGCGCCTGGAGGCAGGGGATGCTCAGATCACAAGAAAGGCAGAAAGAAGGAGAAATTCCCCTCTTCTTGCTCAACTTTACTGGCCCCTCAAGGGTAGAAGTGTTAATACAGGTGGTGGTACCATGACCACATTCAGGACATCTAATTTTAAACACAAAGTCAAGGAAAGTTCAGTTTCAGTGCAAACTATGCTTCAGTGTAACAGGAAAGAGAATGCTCTTTGGAGATGTGTTGCCTAAAGCAGTGGAGTCACTCTTCAACACTGTATAATATGAAATGTCTGTCTTACAGTAAACAATCACTGATCAACAAAGATAAAACAGTATTTCAAAGTAGCTGCTACATCTCACATCAAAATAAAGCAAGTTAATGTGTATAAATCAAAATCTGTGTATTTAGTACTGAAAGTGACTGTTCAAATGAGCTTGTGCTTGTGTGTGTGTGAACTCTGAAATGTTTAAGTACCGAATGTTTAGTTCCAACATCAGTTTAACAACTCTCAGAAAATGAAAAGAAAGAAAAGAATTAAACCCGATTTTCCTTATAGACAAACTATGAAAGAAAACTTACAAATTTTTGCAAAAGGCAAATTAAATTCCTATAAGCATCTGGAATTTTGTTCTGCCTCTCCCCATTGCCATTATTTTTGTCCCACATAAACCAGGTATTAGTCTGGCAAATGCAAACAGATAAACTCTACCTGTATGTATACACTGGTAAAGTGGCCATGAAAGAAATGAATTGTAAATTCACTGCATTGTAAGTAGTCTAGACAATTTGTATAAGAACTTCAAGAACAGCCTGTGTCCATGCAAATATGACAACCCATCCCTTCCTACAGTACTCCCTCTTCTTCGTGTTGCATTTCATCTTTCAGAAAGCACAAAAGAAAACCCATGCACTATTACTGTTTGTAATGTACACTACCAACAGTTTTAAGGGCTTCATCAGTGACAACCGTTTAAGAGGTTTTCTATCTCAACTGTAACATATGAGTTATACTTGAACAGTCTTAGTCCTCCATTACAATATGCCCAATTTTTTTTTAGTTTTCCACATTTTCAAAAGAGCAAACTACAAAGCAGACTATCGCACATTTCCGTTTGATTTTTATCATTTTTAAGCAGGTATCTAGTTTTATTATGTTTTTGTGAGTATCAGCCAGTTTGTTCAAGGTAAGCAAACCAACAGCCTTCTTCCAATTCCTATGCATGCACCATGCAGCCAAAAGACTACCTCATCAGAACCAGTTCAGGAGCTGATCTTTTGCTTGACCAATATCTCCCAGCTAAGTACCTGAAAAGAACTTTAAAAAGCAATTTCCCAGCTACAAATTCAAGTATGCTGCAAAACCTGTGAAGTTTTTGTTTGCTGACAGAAATAACGACTCCAGTATAGAGTCAATCGCTACATAAATGGGATGAGAAACAGATTAAATGTGCAAGTGAGGAGTCTCTTGAATCGGGTATTTAGCAACGTTCACAAAGGTAGATACTGCCAAATTCCTCCTGATAAATGCAATGTTTTCCTAGGAAGACTTTCCAATCGTCTCACATACTATTCAGCAAAAGACCTCTGGTTTTACAAGCTTGGTTTCTACATTTGCATCATCTCTTGCACATGCAATCAGCAAAAGCATTAACTGTTTGAGGTGCTCCCTTCTCTACAACATCAACATTTCAGAAATTAAACTCTTAATGTGACTTGCAAACACTTAAAAGGAACCTCCTCATAACATACAGTAAGCACTAAGCAATGCAGGAAGCTGCCTACAAGATTCACATCCTGACACATGCAATTTAAGCGAGTTACCAATGTGACTTGCAGCTTTTGAACAGGCTCTTAGTCTTCTGTACTCTTGAATTTGGTTCAATTTACCTTGCACTCACACATCACAGTATTTGTATCTAACATCTTCACTATGACCTTTCACAGTAACTTGTGAGAAAAAGAAGGAATCAGATTTTTGAGCATCATGACATCTATTCCAGATACACTGACACATTGTTTCACATTTACTTTAAGGTATTACTAAGACTGCCAAGATACACAAGACCGGGCACCTTATACTAAGTTGTGTGTACAGATAAGAACATGATAGCTGAAATTAAGGTTATCAATTCCTATTACTTCTTGCAATATACAGGAGAGCAGACGAAATGACCTTTAGTTTGAAACCTTAACCTGCCCACACATACATGCAGATGAATGCCAATCCTTACACCTCCTTTCTAAGCTCTCACATATCCCTGGTCTAGACAAGCTTTGCTGTCCAATACTAATACCAATACTTTCTGAATAACACACTTACTAATGATCTGAAATTCTGGAGGTGAAGAGCCAAAGAGTGAAGCATTCAGCTGACGCTCAGTAATTTGTTTTAGCCAAATTAGGACTGGGAGAAAGAAGTTCAGCAGAAGATAACTAACTGTACTAGCAATTTACACCACGACAGCAGAAGACTGATGCTAATAAACACAAACAGTTGCAGAATGCAGGGGAAACTGAACCACACAGATTCTAGAAAAATCCAAATAAACCCGTCTCGTTAGTTGCATAAACCTGGGAAAGGGGCCTGGGCACTCCTGCAGACAGTTCACTTCAGGTTTCTGCTTAACATCCATCTAGGACAAGAAAAGCTAAAGTGGAAGACTGCAACAGCAGTAAGATACAGGGTCATCTTTAAGAATTATATTTGTATAGATGGACCCCATGCATCAGCTGGAGTACAGTGCAGAGGTTGGGAGCCCATCTGAAAAATGGGTTCTGTGGAATCTGCATGCTCAGAGAAAGCAAGCATGGAAAAAAAGGCAATGAAAACCTGCTGTATGAAGAGACTGGATAGAACTGTACTGTTTACCCCCGAGAGGAAAGAAATGTTTCAAACACTAAAAAAATACACTTAAGTTAGTAACAGAGTAAGTAAACTAGAAACATTCACTGTCTGATTATGAGAACAGTGAAGCTGAAAGGTGACAAATCTGAAAGTGCAAAGATGAAAAATTAAAAAAAACATTAAAAATATGAAAATTGATACTTCATGTACTGCATAGAGCACTGATGGTGCTGACGATAATTTATCAGGATTCAAACATGGGTTAGACATGCACATGGATAACAAGAATATCCAAGAATATCTACAATTAGTGTGGTTATTTTGTATGAAATGTAGTGTGGAACTGAAAGGAAGATAAAACCTCAGGAATTACAATTTTAATCAATCTCTAGTCCTTGAAAATTCAAATAAAGATTTTCATGAGTGGGGAAGATTATGTCTCACGTAATCCTTGCAGGTTCCAGTAGTCTTCTGAGGTACCTACTGATCTTCAGTACCTTAAACACAGGATGCTTAACCAGGTGCACTACAGATAACAGTAACTCCTGTAATCTCTGTTATTTAAAGTAAGCATCAGTGCTGTGCATTCAGAGCATGAGCAGAGTTACCACCCCTCTCATCTGCTTATTACAGAGCCAGGAAGACACAATTCTGTCTTCCCACAGCTTCCCACATCTGTGGTCTCCCTGATAGATCTTGCTTTCTTCTTTTTCTATCTCCTATCCCAAATATCCTCAGGGACTCCAGCATCTCTCCTGAATGTTAGGCTCTGCTTCTTAGTTTCTCCTTGCTCACATGAGCCAGAGCTTTCCTGCTCTGTGGCCAAGGCTGCTTTTTGTCTCCCAGTATGGATGGAAGAAAAAAGGTGGAGATCTCTTCCCAACCACCACTAAATCCAAGAACCAAAACACCTCACCGTGGATGTGGCAACAGGTAAAACTTTCTACCCACTTTCCTATGTGAAGGTCCTGAATGCCTCAAAGCTTTCTGTGCTTTTCAGTTTTAACAGCTGGCACAATAAAACACACAGCCTCTCCCCGCAAGCCTTTCTTTCCTTTCTCTTTTGTAACACCATGGTGACAATTCACAGTTACCAGTTAATGTCTACGCTGACAGTTGTTGGCCGTACAATACAACTACACCTTGAGGCGACATGGTTCGCTTTACACCTCAGTCGTACTGTCACAGCATGCTCGTAAGCAAGTACAGCTCTGCCAAGTGACATGCTTCAGTCTCCTTCTCCTCCACATCTGGATGACTTCTGGTTTTATCTTAGCTGCTCATGGCATTGAAGGGCTGGGGCAGCGAGGGGGCTGAGGGAAGGGCAATGGAGGCAATGCCTGTTTCTCAAGTCCTGTATTCGGATTTATTCATAGCAGGCATGCCAGCATGATTGTTCAGGAAGCAAACACAGCTCCACTGTCCAGAGCTCTACGAATCTAACCCACTCCGTATTTACTATATGTGGATTTATAAAACCACAGTTCTACCATAAAAGCCCTGAACAGGTCATCAAACACCGCTCTGCTACACTATTATTCATTTTTACCTTTCTAGTGTAATTATTGAGAACACTCACATGAAATCTGTAAACATTTCCACTGCTGCCTTGCAGCGTGGCAGCCCTTTCAGCCAGGGCTCAACAGCTGCTTTATAAACTTCATTCAATGGCTGTCAGACTGACAAAGTTCAGAGAAAAATAGTTTTATTTACGGCTATAACATGGTATTTTAAAAAAATCAGTAATAAACGCTCAACAGGACAAGACAGGCCCATAATTATCTCTGTCACTAATGACTACAGCGGGTTGGCACAGGAAGTGCAATTTACACCAGAGCTTCTCTGTCATCCCAAGCGAGCACTGACCCTGCCGCTGCCCCCGGGTGTTTGTTCCTGCCTGCCCTCTCCTCACAGTGACAAGATGGTGCACCATGCTGTGAACACAACCCACGTTTGCTGCTTTGTCCTAAATCTGCCTTTCACCATTCCTCTGAAGGGGGTGACCACATAGCAACTCGATGATCATGCCAGCTTCTGGGTCAGGGCAGCGCAAGGGCCAGGCAAAACGAGTGGAAGTAAGAGAATGGCCTCAACCACCACCTCCACTGAAAATGCCAAACGGAGAAGAGTCTTCAGATTATTTGCGTTCACACGCAGCAATCTGCCAGGTGAACTGAAGAACAGAAAGCTGGAAAAATTATTTTTGTCTTGCTAAAGTACCTGATCTTGAACTTACAAGAAAAACTGAATCTCACTGTAAAGAGATGTTGCACGAAGCAGAATTGGGCCATCTGCTGAATGTAATACCTGTAGTCCCACTTCTGTCTACATCACTATGACACTTCGGGATGTGTCCGAAAGCTCTCTGGTGACTGAATACACACTGTAACAGCCAATGCAAGAGAGATGAACTATGTCATGTTTTCAGAGGTCACAGAAGAAATGCAACCAGGTGCCTTGATTATGTGTAACCGACTTTTCTGGCTCATTGCTTTTCCAACAAGACTTCTAGGGCAGTTGTAGCTGCACTTCCAAAGTTGGTCAAAATTTCTCATACTTAACAGAGCATAACACATGAAAGCTGCCATTTAGCAGGTAGAAGCTGTATTGGTATGCACAGGTAAGGTGTGTGAAAGTTGCTTAAACACTCTTCACTGATGGATTTTCCTGATTTGACTCCATACACTTGGCATTTTACTGGTATCTCGTGTTTCTCATGTTTCTGCCTTCAAGCTTTTTAAAAGCAAAAGAAACTGACAGCAATTAACTGCAATTTATTCTTGGATCACAGATTCTATGAACAAACACAAGAGCATCCAGCAAGCACTTGGTACATGCATTTAATTACAGTTTAATGTGTACTGCCTTTTCTTGCTCAATACAGAATCATCACTGCTCTAACTGAATTACAAACCTCCCCTTCAGGAAAATGAATTGAGCACTAAAAGTAAGGGTGAACCCTTCTACCCAGTTTAAAAAAACTCAGACAAACTAAATATTTTAGGTCTACTGATAATATATATTAAAAAAAACCCCAAACACCCATTTTCCTAGCTAAACTACATTACCTTATCTAATAGCTGGGATAGGTCTTATGTGAATCCACCAGATTTGCAAAGAACCCACTAGAAGGTGGGGGGAGAGACCAGAGCAAGCATTTCCTAAGGCATTAACAATGAAAAGTGAACAAATCCCTTTCCACTGTCTTTTCCCTTTCACATTCAGAAATTGCCCTAAAATACTGCCAGACTTCACTTAGACAAAACAAAATGTAAAAACAAATCCCAGCAGGGTTATAAGGTCACTGGGTAACTATATGATTATTATTATTATTGAAAAGATAATCCATAAATATGTTCTATTTATAAATGCTCTGTCCTCATATTCAATGCACTTAGGGTATTAAGAGACTAATTCACATGCTTTACGTCTGTGGTCCTTAACGTGCAACAGAATTGTGGTAACTACTTATAAATACCATTAGTGAATATGTGTAGAAAAGAAAACAAAGCCCCAAAAGGTGTCTGCAAACAGAATTTTAGAGAAAACGAGATTTTTAAGGATGTCCTGGGCAGCATATACAATCTGTTCACAAAGACTTCTTGAGAACTTGCTTGTTTCTGAGAATTCAGCACATTCTGCCTTATTATCTATTTGTTGCCAATACTGTATTTATGCAGTGCATTTACATACAAAGTGACCACACTTTATTACAGCTTACCATCTTTTCTCTGACATTATTTTTAGAACATAAAAAGCACCTAATTTTCAACCTATGCTGATTTTTTGTAATTCCTACTGCCTGTAGAAAGTAGCTTTCCTTTTACAAAAATGACAAACGTGAAATTGTCAAAATACACGCCTCTTCTCTGCATGTGTCTGCTGAAAGTACTGGGGCTCACTTAGTGATGGGTAGCTGCTGGTTACTTAGTAAAATTTATCACAGTGTATCTGAACAGTGTCATTTATACACAGACATCTTTAATACAACATAAGGGCTTCAAATGATTTTTTATGATAGCACCTGGAAGCTAATGCTCTCACTGACTACATCATGAACTCCAGGAATGTGCTCTCTGCAATTGGTACAGGCCGAGGAAATTAATAAGCACAGGCACTCATGACAAGCTTTAATTTCTGGCCCTAGTGAAATCCTCCTTTTACCTTTGACTGAAACAGCAGCTGGTGGAGAAGGGAGGAATAAATGACTCCATGGGGTCTGAACTGAGCTCTCAGCACTGACTGCAGTGACATGAAGCCAGCTACTTCTCATATTTGTACTTCTAACTTTAGTGCTAAACTGTCACCACACTTAGTCTGATGGCAGTCTTTAATTAAAAAACGTACTAAGACTACTGAGGCACCTTTTTGTGTGTGCGTGACTCCATAGGCAGCCCCTGTGATGCTACCAGCTGCGGCAGTTCACCAGTGGTGCTCACTCCTGCTAACAGCAGGCACCTCACACAGCGAGGTGGGGACGGCACCTGCTCAGCCCGTGGTGCAAGCTGGCTGGACGTGAACCAGCACCCACCTAAAGGCCATGGGGGTGTATTAATGCAGCCTGAGTCTAAATGATGTGAGTACAGCAATGGGTATAATTAACCAATATCTCTGTTCTGGTAACAAGCTCCGGTGCCCAAGCCAGTACACCATACCTCTAGTACGGGTTGTTAGCTTGGGCCCGGTGCCATGCTAAAGCAGCCACATGACCCCTGCGTAAGGAGGCAGCCTGCACCGGGCTGGCACAGCCAGCCATTTAGAAACACTGCTCTGGTACCACCCAGCTATCCAGATATGCCAAATAAATAACTTATCTTGCTGTGATGGTCAACAAGCAGAACATTTTGGGCCGCCTCCTTTCATAGCACACACTGGCACGTGAAGGTGTTCCAGCAGAAGAGCTAAGGCAGTCCAGAGTGACGGCAAGGAGAAGTAATTCTTCAAGTGGACAGAGACCTTCTCCCTCCCCAGAGACAGGGAGAAAATGGGAGATGTTGTTAGAAAAGAGGACTGTGTTCCTACCATCAATGGAAGGAGTATTCAGAGCAGAAAATCAGGCCAAGTTAGCAAGCTTAAGATCCATTTAAGAAGGTGCATGTGTTCTTTTTTAAAAGCACTGGGTAGATCTGTCAGGACTTGGGATTTCCACTTGACCTGCCAGAGTAATTCAGATGGATCGTATCTGTTCTCCTCCATATGCATTTCTGTGTCTTTTACTGTCCCATCATTCATTGTGGCAGAGTAAGAACCGACCAAATGCTGCATGAAATACTTGACAATGTTTTGACATGTTCTAAGGATCTTTGTCCACGTGCCAAGCAACCTTTAAACATCCCAGAGGCATCAGCTGCAGGAACTGCTGCAATCCCAAACCCATGGC
>NW_010162471.1:0-8484 GCF_000695765.1 Mesitornis unicolor | reverse complement strand
AGGGAAAGACTCTACATATGTTTGTATTAAATAAATGGTTATCTCTGAGGTGGGGAAACTACTGAAACTTGTTCTCAGCAAACAACCTCAGGAGCGATGACTGACTGCTCAACGGAGCTACTCTGTCCTACAGAGAGTGAAGTAGGTCCATGACAAATGCTTAAGTGAACAAAGCTAAAGCTACCTTGAAATTATACAGATGATCACCCAGCTCACTTTTGGTGCTCAGAGCAGGCCAGGAACAACTTAGTAAAAATAGAACCCGGAGCATTACACAGACTTACATCAGTCCAGTTAACCTGAGTGCTCCAAGCCCAAGGGCCAAGAATACAACATACAATAATCTTACACCTGTAACAGAGAAAGGAATCACCTCTATACAGATGTTTCCTTAATTGTAATAATTTAAATTACATACCAGGTATTATTTAATGGAAGCATATGCAGGAATGTGATAAAGACATATAACCAAATACACGTTTATTATTACCTGAAAATTTTATATTCTGAAGTATTTTGTTTCCAGAGCCTCTGTTAATTTTACAGCGTGAAACTATTACGAGATGTCACATTTATCAGAACAGCACTGATTAAAGGTGACATTCTAATGTAATACGAATGTAAATTTATATTCTGACACTTAATCTTCTGGAAAGTCCCTGAAATTCAGGGGACTTTCCCATTAATAAAGTAAATATCTCCTTTCCCATCCTAAAATGAGGGAAGGCAACTGTTAGTATTTAAAGTTCTTTGCTTACTCTAAAACGTTACATTAAATATTGGAATTTCATCATCCACTTGTTTTGTGCATGTAAAAAGTTTAAAAAAAAACCAAACCAAACCCAAACCCCTGAGGTTTGAATACTGTAGGAAACCTCAGCACAATGCTGCAGATTGGAAAGGGTCAGAGGTTGGAATCCCAAAGTGATACAGATCACACTTGTTTTTTCACATCATTCTTCTGCTTCAGAGAACTATCAAATCAGTTAAGAAATTTAGGGCAAGCATGGAGTCTTAGGTATTACCATGGTATTTAGGTATTATAATGACAAGAGAATTTTAGTCTGTGCTGAGATTTGTCTGTTGGCAAGAAGGGACAGCTCCACTGCTAATGTTTCTAACTCACTTCTGAATTTCAGTGGCTAAAGGATTAATTCACAAAAAATGCCACTTTGTATATTTACACTGCAAGCTTTACAGGCATAAACTATGAAAACAAGCACTGCGTGTTCCATTTGATGCTTGGAACATTGGTGCTATTTCCAGAGCTCAAGTCACAGTGTAAGAGCATGAAGTTATAGAACTTGGTAAATACTGCTTAAAAAACCCCACACCACTTCTGATGAGTTCAGAAAGGAAACACAACAAAATGGATGTTTCAGATTGGTGCTTTCACTGTTTTATTAACAGATCATCTTTAGAACTGGTCATCTGAAAGTAAGATAGACTGATGTATTTATACAAAGCTGGCAATTACCAGATATAAAGCCAAATGTGTGAAACAAATTCAAAATAACCTGTATCTGCACAAGCAACATGTTTTTTGTTACAATTTAATAGTGTTTGCTTGCTTTCTTAACAGGCAGTACAGTCTATTTTTTGCTTCAATGCTCTCAAGTAAGTGAAAACTTCTGAGTTTTTGTGCAGTTGGACTGCTACAGGAGAGTATGTCCAGGCACACACAAGAAAAACAGCAGACCCTTACAAACCTCACCCTTGTCCAACTTCTGAATGCATCCCATTCACAAAATTTATTGCAACATTAAAACCAAAAAATTTGGGGCTCAAGCCACAGCTCAGACTTGGAAATATTTTAAATCCTAAAATTGCTCTGGCTTTACTAGTTATATTGAAATCACTGTTGCTTGGTCAATTAGCATTAGTCTTGAAGCAGCAGCAGACACATTATCTTGCTTAATGCACCAAAATTAAATCTATCTCCCTAAAACACAAATGAAATGAAACAGTGACCAAATTTTGTAGTAAAAAAAAATTACTAATGTTATCAACTGAGTGGATTTTGGTTTATTTTTCATGTATTTTTGTATCTGCCTGGACAGTGCAGCAGAACTTCTTATACGAGAAAGATCTCTCATATGCCTGCCAGGCACATCTACTCTGCTGAAGTATCATCTCCAGAGCAGAGCATAATTTATCTTGGTTCCCAAATTCTTAACTGGAGTTTAAGACCTACAATGCCTGTGGGCAACACAGCTGTGTCAATGGAACAGAGATGTGACTTGCTGGTAACACTGAAGGTCAGAGTGATGACCCTGAGTAACCAACAGGAGCCGTCCACGGACCACAAAGGGACAGAGAAAGAAACACAATCCACGGTTTGCAGCAGCGTGTTGCACACACAAGAAAAGTCTTCATTTTGCTTTCTGCAACTACAGGCTTACAAGCATTTCTGTTGGCAGCACTGCCAGCTCAGCCTCTGTTTTCCTCCACATTCTTTCTTATTTATACCTTTACAGCTGTCTGGGAGGCTCTCTAGTAAATGGGACTGGGCAACCAATTTGCACTACAGACAGTCCAAAAAAGGCAACTTATTTTTATCCTGGACCTGTTCTCCAATCTAGTTCATGTCATTGCCTCACAGACAGCCACACCAGTGCTACTGGCATAGGAGCAGAAACAGGAAGGTGGAGCAGAGTCTACCCTGCTGCAGCCAGGCCTGCCAATGAAAGCAAAGGAGATAAAATCAAGGGTATAGGTTTCATAAGACTGTGAGAGGTCAACAAAGATGCTGAAGAAAACATCTGTATTCTGTCATTTGACTGCTATTATTTTACTGATGACTCTGCTTAAGAGTGGGAGGCTGAAAACAGGACAACTATTTTTTATATAGCCAACATTAGCTTTCTGAGCACTGGGCAGAGACGTGCATTTCTCAAACAGCCGCATCGCTGCCAAAGCAGCTGTCTGCAGCAGGTACCATGCTTCTTCCTCCCCCCAGCCCAGGAAAACGTGCACTGGTTTCACACATTAACCTTACGCTACAACTTTCATGCTAGCAGTTTCAGCCACAATTACTATTTTAAAATCAGGAAGACAAGCGAAGGCATCCATCAGTTTGTAGTAACAGTGAAACGGAAGCAAGCTCACCACCCAGGTGCCTGGGGCCAACTGACAGCATTTACACCAAGGTGCTGGACCTGGACGCCTTCTGAGGCTTCATCTTTCAGCTTGGGCTTGGTTACAGAAATACATAAATCTCCCCATCTGACTGGGCTCCTCATAAAGAAAGGGACCTACGGGTTACACTGATCCAACCTCTTGAGAAGACTGAAACTTGCCTCCGATGAGGAGTAGCTAGTTCACCCACACAGGTGTCACGAGGCTTTCCCAAGAGGGAAACTTTCCTCATTTGCTTTTTTTTTGTCCTTCAACTGAGACACTCACTGTGCTCCAGCTTTCCTAGCTGCAAAGACAAACTGACGTGGCCCTGACCACCATGGACAGAGCCTGACTCTTCCTTCTTTCACCTCAAATCATGGATGTGTTGCAGTTCCCCGAGATGGATCTGCTGATCCAGCTCTCTGCTGCTGAGGAGAAACTTGTGTCCCCCTCCTTCACTTCCCTGCAGTCTCCCTGCAAATGTGCACCAGTGACAGTGCTCACAGCATCTCAACCACCAACTGATTCAGCTCACTCACACAGAAGAAAACCAACCTAACAAAAAAGCACAGTTTTCTCCTGGGTTCGTAATTTGAACTTGCTCGTTAGATTTTACATACAATCAACACTACAGCAAACATAAGGGACAGTGGCCAAACACCACACAACCAGGAGCATGAGAGAAGGAAGGAGTAAGATCGTTTCTTGAGAGCTACGTACAGTTCTACCAGATCAGCTAAAACCACAGCAACAGACTTCTGTGGGTATTGCTGTGGCGTTAGTACGCACCACCCTTTTTCACACCTTCCCTCCCTTGGTGTTTCCCAGAATTTTCCTATCGGCACAAAACAGAAAAATTTGGATGAGTTTCATGAAGTGGGGCAGGGGTCTTACTTTCATCGTAATGCCCTAGGCTTTTCTCCAAGAGACAGCTCTCTACAATCTACAAAGGCATAAATTTACAAGCCCTGCTCATACTGCCTGTCACTTGGAGGAACGGACAGGCACCAGCAGAGTTTGAGACCAGGCCAGCCACACAGAGCCAGAGGAAGAGTCATCAGAAAAAGGCAAGAAAATAATGCTTCCCATCCATTATTCCATGGGTATAAAAGACGAGCTAGACAAGGAGAGATTTTACATTCAAGCCCTAGGAAAGATGCAAGGGAAAGCAAAACCCAATTGATATTGGAACAGAAGTAGAGAACTAGAGAAGATTTAGGGTAGCATCTATCAGAAAAATGCATGTAATACTGGAGCCAAAATGTCACAGGAGGTTGCAGAGTTCCTGGAGAGATGATTAAGAAGACTGCAGCAAAGAGCTGCAGAGAACAGCAAAAGGAGGTTAGAAGTTAGAATAAAACATGTGAGAACAGGACGAAGGAAGTGAATGTAATAGTTCTTAAAAACATACACTAAAGGTGCTTCAGACAAGTAAATAAGTAGCACAACAAACAGTATACGATATGTATATTGTATACCATTTGTATATTGTATGTAAAATCATGTATACATGATTTTAAAGTTCGGGAACAGCTACTGCTCACGTTAATTTGCTCGTGTTTAGCACATGCAAAAATTTAAACTTAGCTAAATGATCAGCACTGCAGCAAGAACCACCACATCAGGAGCTGTGCCATCCAGCTTAGTTACAACAATAATAATTTAAACATTTTCATGGTGGCTGTCTGAGCTGCCCTTATCTTCCTGCTCATTCCTGCCCCATCCATCCCCCTGATGCTGCTGCTACAGCTCCCATGCAGCGACCAGGGGAGGGAATGATCCAGGGGGAAAATAACCAGGCTCCCCCACCCCTCACCCTGCTGGATCACCTCCCCAGTCAGGTCTACCATACAGAAGCCCAAACATTTGTGTCAGTGCAATGCAGAAGACATCAGCAAATCACAAGACACAGAGGATGCTTCAGTCAATATTATTGTCAGAAAAAGTGTTATGAGGAACTATGGTTTCAGTCCATCAGACAGTAAACTACAGAAATCCCTGGACTTTTCAGGCTTTTTTTTTCTTGAGTCTGCTCAACAAAAGAACCTCCTCTTTTCTAAGTTTAGAAAGCTACCTGAAAAAAGTTTCTGCCAAAGGAGGAAATTACAACACAGCTTTACAGTTCTTCCAAATGCAGGGGAAAAAAGTTTTGCTGATAACTTCACTGACCAAACAAACATCACTTGAACTCTCTCCTCCAAAACGTGTGAAAACATCAAGTCCAGACATTTTTGTTTCAGTCTCCTGCATGAAGGTAGCTTCAAAACAGTTCATTATAAGGCTTCCCACAGCTTTGTCTAAAGTAGCCAGTGTTGTCTTGTCGCAGAGACCAATTGAAAAGTAATGAAATCCAGAACAGCTATTGGCAGGGCTCTCCTGTCTTTGAGCTGTTTTTCCAACTCTCACGTAAAGGGCTCGATTTATGACAAACATGAAATCTCACAGTACTCTCAGGAGAGAAACAGGTATGCTAATTATTTTAAGTGGTAAAAGAAACCCTGCACCTATGCATTTTGTTCAAAATCATTGAGAGTACCTAGCAAGCATCAGTGCTGCTTTAAACTTCTATGTATGCATGTTTTACATATACATAAAACATATACATGCATCCAAATACCACACTTCCTCCAAATTCTGTACCCTCTGCCCTTTAAGTGGCTCTTCCACCACCTGGTTTTGTTCTCCCTAGTTCACACAGGATACTCTAAATCCAGCGCTGCCAGAAAAAAAAAACAGCAGCACCATGAAATGAGAAAATCGTTGTTTTCAAATGCTTTTTTACCTAAAAGACCAAGCAGACCATAGCACATCTTCATCTTCTCCACAGCTGACAAGGCTGTTTTAGAAACATGGAAAAATAGAAGGTGTCGTATTCATTCTCACTCACCTTTTTAATTGCAGTGCAACCAAGTGATCTAAAAGTTGTGGATAAATTAGGTATCAATGCCTTCATGCTGGGAGATGTACAAAGATCGTTAACTGCAGATTGCTCAGGTTTTCATAACCACCATGAAACATGACTGCACAGACTGCAGATGAGGCAACACAATGTTTGATTCAGAGAAAAATCATTGCCCTGTCATGAAACATCAACTGCATGCAGACAGGGCACCAGCGAGCTCAAACCAAATTCAGTAGGGTTGTTTCTGCAGAGGACTGCTGTCATGTCCCAGGAAACTAACTTTAGATTACAGGCAGAAAGCTAGCACAGCCTTCTCGCTGCACAAAAGCCTTGAGAAGTGTGGCATGATCTCCACTTGCTTCCAGAGATCCAAAAATAGAGGTGAAGTGTGAATATCCCATTTGTTTCTCAAAGGTGTCAACAGAAATTCCTAGTCAGGGCTTTGCCTACTATTGAAATCTGCAACTACAGAGCCGTAGCTGCACTGAGGCAAGAAGTGGCTCTTTGCTTCTTACTGCAGCAGAACAGCTACTTTCCGAAGATCAGCCACTACAGAATATTTTCTATTTTACATCAGTACCAGCAATAGCTACGCTGGTGCAGGCTTCCAGGAAACAGACAGACTGATGACTTGACAGTCTAAATAAGATGTTCCTAAATTTTCTGTATCACCAGGCTCCTCTCCCCTTTCAGACCTTTGGTGATTTTTTTTTTCACCCAGGGTAGCAGACACCCTTATCATCAAAAGTATGGGAGAAATAAAAAAATTTATAAAGATCAGATCCAGACACAAAGCTGAGAGTACTAATCTAAACATTGATGTTCTATCAATGACATTAAAGCATTAAAAATTATTATACTGTTCTTTCCTACATGCAAAATTTTCATTTTAGGTCACCTGTAAGTGATGCCCAGCAAATACAGACCACCCCTCTGTTCCCTTTTCCCTCTGCTCTGAGGATCTGAGTCTTCAACTCTGTTATGAAATAGACCAAAATAAAATGTTGTGTTTCTAAAGCTACAGAACACAAGCAAGGATTTAGTCACATTTTTGTATGTAAAATGCAGCGCATAGTCCATCACACCAAGAATGAATGAAATACACCAACCACTATGCTCTCTTTAATCACTGTGAAGAGCTACGCTGCTTACTGAAGTCCTTAGACGTCAATTAACTACAACTTTAGAAACCTTCTTCTCATGTTGGTATTATTCAGAATGAAGTAATGTACAGCACCTTTGGCCTTCATTTCAAAAGAGGTGGTAGAGGAAAACAGAAATCCACATACAAGGACAGGCCTATCTACACATGTGAATCCCAAATACCCATCTTGAATAAAAACTTATTTCAATGACTTCACATGTTACTGTAAAAATGCACAGTTGTTGACATAGGGAAAGGCAGAAACTCGAGTACATGTAACTAGAATCTCAAAATTCCTGTATTTTGAAATAGTGTTTGGTGGTTGCAGTGGGACTGAACAGAGATAGTCAATTCCTAAATAAGTCTCTAGTCCTTTATTTAAGAAATAGGAAACTTATTTCTAAACCCAGAAAAAAATACATTTCATGACAGGTATTAATCCAGAAGAAGATTATGTGCAGACATTTCAATAATTAAGAGGGAACAGAACAATAAAAAAAAAGATTTTAAAAAATGTTTTTGGAAAGAGAAGACACATGGCCTATAATAATTTTGAACGTTTGCATACATTGGAAAGGTGTAAAAATCTTTGGTTAAAAGAAGATGACTGTCACGTCATTTTTACTTATTACTGTATACAAAAATGCAGATATCCAGGTTCTGAAAGTAGCAATAACGTAAAAATAATGTCTTCTATTCTAGGAAATGGAATGGGAAAAAGCCTCACAGGTGCAGCAAGACAAGGCTGCTGTAAGGTGGAAAAGGTAGTGGAGTTGACATTTGCTATTACAGCAGGGATAGAGGTCAAATCCTGCTCGCTGTGCAGCACCTGAGGGTCTGTGGAAAACTGGCAAAAGCAAATCCCAAACCGAGATGTGCAAGCCGCGGCCAGGCTCAAGTTCACTTTAGGTTAAAAATACTAACAGGAAAGAAATAAGGCAGCCAAAGGCAGCCGTGTCTCTGTTACGTGATCTGCGCATCGGGCTTAAAGCTCTTGCTGCCTTCCCGGAGCGCGGTGTTGGGTGACCGAGTCCCGCTGCCCCTCTCGCAGCCTCCTGGAGACGGCCGAGCCCCGTGCTGCAAACAGAAGGAAACCACCAGACCGAGCGCTGGCCCGAGCTTCCGTGCACAGATTTTATTAAAAACTTCTCGTTACAAAGCCTAGAAGCGTGTTACAGAGCCTAGGAGCACCCCCCGTACTCGTTTCCATCACGGCAAGAGTTTGTTTATTTATTTATACAGCGCACTCGGGTCACCGGGGAAGTGAAACTCTCCGGGTGCGGCGCGGCGGGAGCTGGGGGCCGGAGCGGCCCCGCAG